>NC_081861.1:123210746-123510746 GCF_963259705.1 Myotis daubentonii | reverse complement strand
GGCCAATTAATTTGCTGTTATCGATGTATAGGTTTACGAGGAGACGTAGAAGGAGGACCCAGGAAAGCTATTAAGATCCCCCCGTATTGTGGGGCTCCTTGACCCTGGATTTTCAGTGCTTGCTTAATCATGGCATTCTGCTTTCTATTTATTTATACAGTTGCTTCAATGAACAAATTAATAATTATACAGCACATTGACAAACATGCCGGGTAATATTTGCCAGATTTTAAATTAATTTAATTCAAGGGCCACTTCATTTACAGGATTCATCCGCACACCAGGCATCAGCCTCACCTCGTTGCTATTCATGCTACACCAAGATTTTTCATCACATTCCCACCTCTTTTCTTTTCTGAACACAAAGGCAGCACAACTTGCCATGCCAAATAAATAGACACTAACAGGCAGGTGGAAGACAGATAGATGACAGACAAATAGGAATATAGATAAATGTGCTGATGACATAAATTTAGAAGGAAGGATAATGGCTGTTACTATGATACGTGCAAAAACAATTAGATTCTACTAAAATCTTGTGTTTATTTTCTCTTTAGCTCCAATTTATAATTCATCTTCTCTTATTTCACAGTCATAGCCTTCTTCAAAATTTACAGACTGGAAATTTAAATGAATAGCTTTTGGTTCCAGAAATGATCACTCTTCCTGGAAACAGAAAAACAATGTGTAAATGGCACTTCCTGGGCTTTAGAAGCCGGGCAGAATTCTGGGTTGCTTTGTGTGACAATGAGGTTTGAAGGACAGTTAATGATGAGATTGGATTACATAGAAGGGGCCAGTTGCCCTCAGGAATATTGGAAGTGAGCCATCAGCCATGATTGTATTAGGGTCTGTAAGAAAGAAAAAGAGTTTTTAATTTAATTGTGGTATTTTTGTCCCGTATACAGTTGTGGCTAAAGATGAAATTTTGGCTAATAGGAAGGAATAATAACGCCTATCAAGGAAATGAATGAATGAGTGTTCGTGTACCTGCCTTCATTGCATATGCCAGCATGTAAACATATTGACTGAGCCTGGGCTTTTGCCATTAAAGGAAGGCCTGTACGTCCAGCATGTTATATTCATGAACAGTAATGAACTCTAATGCATGAGGTTAGCTCAAACAAGAGAACTGTAAACTAGATCCTAATTAGAGAGTTTGCAAGTTGTTTTTCATGGTGCTGCTATTCTAATATTTTGGGCATTAGCTGCTCCTAGTTAGCTTAGAAGCTTCATAAATGCAGATCAACCAGTGGGCAGCTCATAATTAGGGGATATGAAAATTTTTCCGACATAGTGTTCATAAGTTGTTACATATCCTGGGTATGGATCAATATCTATCACAAGACTGTCCCAAGATCGGTAACCATTTTGAGTGGAGTCATCAAAGGATATGATTAATTACATATATTTTAAATACATACATATATATATATATATATCATTTTAAAAACATGTATTTTTATTGATTTCAGAGAGGAAGGGAGAGGAGAGAGAGATAGAAATGTCAATAATGAGAGAATCTTGATTGGCTGCCTCCTGCACACCCCACACTGGGGCTCGAGCCAGCAACCCAGGCATGTGCCCTGACCAGGAATCGAACCACAACCTTCTGGTTCATAGGTAGATGCTCAACCACTGAGCCACACTGGCTAGGCAAGGTTAATTTTATCTTAACAGTGCTTAATATCTACCAGTAAAAATACAAGCAGAGCCTAGGCTCTCTGTGTGTGTATTATTCACCACAATATCAAGAAATAATTACTTTTTCTCAGGAATATGTTTATTTATTATATTTGCTTTAGGTTTCCCTCTGTGTGTATATGTTTTGGGGGGATGGTTGGGGAATCCACAGGGTGCTGTTCATAAAGAAAAGTCTTTTCTTTGGGGAGAGAGAAATATCAAACCTGGGATTACATCACAGAATCGGAATACTTTGTATATGTGCAAAGCCGTTTGTCTATCCTGATTAAATTATTCTTAGAATACTGTATTTTCATTGTCTAAGTAGAGAATGATATTGAGGTACAGTGCTATAAGGTGACTTTTATAAAAATGGAGTAACCATTTAGAGAAAATTAGGCAAAGACTAGGCAGATAATTTTACTGCAAGCAGGCTTTTGCTTCAGTACCCGAGATAATTGTCTCAATCTCCTTTTTACTCTGCAGGGTCATAGATGTCAAAAGGCATTCCCACATGCAAGTTGAAATTGTGCAATATGTAGCCCAGAAATTATGTGTCTTTTACTGAAAGAAATCAGGCAGACCTATATTCCATAATAATTATAAAAATTATACTAGCATTTATTTGGTTATATTAATATGCTATTTGTATTAACTAGTTTTAGTAATTACCTAATTACTGCCCGCTAGGGTAATTACTCATCTTGATTAAATGAATGTTGAAAGGTGAACTCACAGGCATGAATTTGGTAATCATTTTCCTATCTAGAATAATAATGCTGAGGGCAGATGCTCAATCCATTTAATACTCTCATTGATTGTAGAGCTTGAAGGATATTATAAGGTGTAGTTCATAAAAATGGTATAACTAAATAGGAGATTGAAGCAAATAGGTATACATTAGAAGCACTTAGTAGTGTTTCCTTGATGAAAAGGAGCATTAAAATGGATGGTTTCCAAGTCATTTTTTTATTTTTTTTCCCCTTGGCTTTTAGAGAGAATGGAAGGGAGGGGGGATAGGAGGAGAGAGAGAGAGAGGAAGAGAGAGAGAGAGAGAGAGAGAGAGAGAGAGAGAAAGGAAAGAATATGAGAATGAATAAGAGAAACATCCATGTGAGAGAGACGCATTGGTTACCTCCTGCACACACCCCAACCCAACCAGGGTTGCAGATCGAGCCTGCAACCGAGGTACATGCCCTTGACCAGAATCGAAAGGTACATGCCCTTGACCAGAATCGAACCCAGGACCCTTCAGTCCTCAGGCCGACACTATCCATTGAGTCAACCCAGAGAGTGCCCAGGTCACTTTTTAAAAGGTGTAGTGGAAGCTCTAGCTGGATTGGCTCAGTGAATAGAGCATCGGCCTGCGGGCTGAAGGGTCCTGGGTTCGATTCTGGTCAAGGGCACATGCCTGGGTTGCCGGCTTGATCCCCAGTAGGGGGCATGATTCTCTCTCATCATTGATGTTTCTATCTTTTTCTCTCCCTTCCTCTCTGAAATCAATAAAAATATATTTTAGCCGTAACCGGTTTGGCTCAGTGGATAGAGCGTCGGCCTGCGGACTGAAAGGTCCCAGGTTTGATTCCGGTCAAGGGCATGTACCTTGGTTGTGGGCACATCTCCAGTAGGGAGTGTGCAGGAGGCAGCTGATCGATCTTTCTCTCTCATCTATGTTTCTAACTCTCTATCTCTCTCCCTTCCTCTCTGTAAAAAATCGATAAAAAATATATTAAAAAAATAAAAAATAAAAATGTATTTTAAAAAATAAATAAAAGGTGTAGTGGAAAAGCAATGATGCTGGCACCAGATGAACTTGAGTTTGAATCTTAGCTTCATATGACTTGGGAAAAGCAATCTCACCTCTTTGAGTCTCATTCCCTATCCTGTGCAATGCAGGGATTTTATTCTTTTTTTTAAAAAATATATTTTATTGATTTTTTACAGAGAGGAAGGGAGCGAGATAGAGAGTTAGAAACATTGATGAGAGAGAAACATCGATCAGTTGCCTCCTGCACATCCCCTACTGGGGAAGTGCCCACAACCCAGGTACATGCCCTTGACCGGAATCGAACCTGGGACCCTTCAGTCCGCAGGCTGACGCTCTATCCACTGAGCCAAACCGGTTTCGGCCAGGGATTTTATTCTGTATCAGCTTCTAGTATTGTTGTGAGGAGTGAGTTAAATAATGTTCTCAAGGTGTCTGGAACTGAGGAAGCAGCTTTTAAATCTATGTTCTACTCCAAGATTTGGCTTTCATAATGTTGGTATCATTTAATTATTAATAATAAATCAAATTTTGAAATAGAAAATATCAGAATGACTCATGATGTGAAGAAGAGAGGGTTCCCATAACAAGTGTGCTTCAACAGCGAAACGCCAGTATCACTAGCCCTAATATGTCCTGGTTCTATCAGACAGGCATCAATTTCAACACAGGTGCCACCTGTGAATAAAAGCATCATGAAGGTAGAGGCTCGGTCCCTTTTGTTTAATTCTATATCTTCAGTACTTAGCATAAACCCAGTACAATATGCTCAACAAATATTCATTTGGTTGTGCTCTTACCCCCGCACCCCTCTCTGCCTTCCCACTGTAGTTTGACAGTCTGTTAAATGCTTCTTTGCCTCTGTATCTATTTTTGTTCAACAATTTATATTGTTCTTTATATTCCACAAGTGAGTGAGATCATGTGGTATTTATCTTTTACTGACTGGCTTATTTCACTTTGCGTAATGCTCTCTAGTTCCATCCATGCTGTTGCAACTGGTAAGAATTCCTTTTTTTTTTTTTTTACAGCAGCCGTAGTATTCCATTGGGTAGATGTACCACAGTTTTCTAATCCACTCATCTGCTGATGGGAATTTAGGCTGTTTCCAAATGTTAGCTATTGTAAACTGTGCTGCTATGAACATAGGGGTGCATACACTGAGTGGCCAGATTATTATGACCACCCCATCCGTACTTCGTTGGGCCACCTTCTTCCTTCAATACTGGGGTGATTCTTCTTGGCATTGACTCCACGAGATGTTGAAAGGTGATGCGAGGAATCTGACACCATGCCTGATGAATAGCACTGTCCAGTTCTGTGAGATTTGATGGTTGTGGAACCAGCTGCCTGATGGCTCTTTTAACTTTATCCCACAAATGCTCAATTGGATTGAGATCTGGTGATTGTGGGGGCCACCTAAGCAAGGTAAAGTCTCCCTCATGTTCTTGAAACCACTCCTGCACAATATGAGCACCGTGGCATGGCACACTGTCTTGTTGGAAGAAGCCATCTCCATTGGGATACGCCATCAACATGATAGGATGAACTTGATCAGCAATGATACTTAGGTATGTTGTGCTATTCAGATGTTTATAATGATCTGGCCCTCTGGCAACTTCAGTGGGAAATTATAGCTAATTTGCCTACGAACGTCAGGTGATCATAATAATCTGGCCACTCAGTGTATATCCTTTCTGACTGGTCTTTCTGTTTTCTTGGGATATATTCCTAGAAGTGGGATTTCTGGGTCAAGAGCCTTTTTTTTTTTTTAGTTGTTACGAGGACTCTCTGTGGAGATGCAAAGGAGAATAAACAGAATCACTCTTCAAGAGTCCAGTTAGCAAGCCAAACAACCAAATGGGTGACTGTAACCAATGTGATAAATGCTCATGAGAATTATGGTCAAGTATAGAAGAGGATCTGCCCTACACTGCCTGAGACAATCTGTCACAAGGCATGAGGATAACCTTTATTTTAAAAGATTTTTAAAAATATGTTTTTAAAAAATTGATTTTTAGAGAGAGGAAGGGAGAGGGATAGAGAGATAGAAACATGGATGAGAGAGGGACATCGATTGGCTGCCTCCTGAGCACCCCCTACTGGGGATCAAACCCGAAATCTGGGCATGTGCCCTGACTGGGAATCGAACTGGGGACCTCTTGGTTCATGGGTCGAGACTCAACCACTGAGTCATACCAGCCGGGCAAGATTTTTTAAAATTAATTTTTAGAGAAGAAGGGAGAGGGAAAGAGAGAAGACCCATGTGAGAGCAAGACATTGATTGGCTGCCTCCCACACACTCGCTAATGGGGATTGAGTCTGCAACCCAGATATGTGCCATGACTGGGAATCAAATTTGCTACCTTTTGGTGCATAGGACAATGCTCAGCCAACCTAACCACACTGGCCAAGGCAAGGGTAACCTTTAATGTCTCTTAAAATGAAGAGGTGATTGACTGGACATGCTGGGAAGGGCTAGTCCAGTGAGTACCCTTGAGAGTGTCTGCATCATTTTAAAGACCTGCCAGCCCTCTCAAAGATGTTGATCGCAAGAAAAATGTAGTAGTGTGAGCATCAATAACTGCAAATAATACATTCATAGTGATGGTGCAAAGTTAGATAAACAATCGCAAATACCGTCATTCTTCCAAATGAATGGAAATTTGGAATGAAACACTGGTAAGGGGTTTATTATTTGGATAATTTTATGAGTGAATATTTTTTCTTTTTTAAAGCAACTGTTTTAAATGGAAAGATGCTTCTTATGCATTTGGTGGGAATAGGGTTGCATGCATTATTTCAGTGACACACTGAGACTCTAAAGAGAGGTGCACCCACATAGTTCCCTGAATTTTTGTCTCACAAAAGGTCATAGAGGGCCCTCGATGCACAGGTCAGAAGCATTGCTGGCGACTAGTTTCTCACTTAACCTACTGAACTGTACTCAGTCTTTGCTTCCATCTTTCACACAAACAAATAAACAAACAGAACAGAACCTTACATTTTATGCAACACAAGCAGAAGGTGAAAAGTTTTTTTTTTCTTTTTTTTCAAGAGCTTTTAGGGGAGATCCCAATCATTTCTAATACCAGTTAAAAGCCTTTTAAGGAACAGCCTTCTCTCCCAATAATTGACAGCCAAGACACCACCACGGGGGAATAGAGGTGGAGAGGGACTGAGGGATAGATGTACTTCAGTGAAAGAGCCTCTAAATTATGTTGTCAAAAAATTATAGGGATACCATTTTAAATGCTTTTCCTCCTATAAGTGTGCTTTCCTCTAATCCTAATGGCTGTACTCTGATTTGTATGATCCAAGTACTAGGTGGGGTGATGTGTTTTGGGGGTCAGTTCTTACAATGTTAAACGGAGAGCCCAACACTGTGTTGGCTGCTAGTGTAAGAGACAGTGTATGGATTCCTGATAACTATTTACCTACTTTTAGGAACTTTTCTCTGTGAATTGAGCTGTTACTGTGCGCTGAAAGTTCTTTGAGTTTGTAAAGCTCATGTCCTTTACTGTTATAAAGTCATGATTTGAAGTCTCCAAGAATGCTTCTATTGGAGAATTCAATTGGAAAACCTGGGAAAGCAAGGGAAATGTGCAAACCCAAGGCAAGAGGGGCTTCAGAATTCACTGCTTTTAGAGACTGACAGTAGCTTAGAAGTCAAGGCACTCCTCAGTCCCAAAGGAGCATCCCCACAGGGAGATTTTGAAAAGAGGCCATTTCCAGGCTCAGTAAGTGAACAGAAATGTTGCCGTCAGTAGAGCCTTTACATTAAGGCATTAGGAATAGGAAGGACATGAATTTCTGTTGGTTAAGCCACACAGTCTATGGTGTTTTGTTATGGCAGCCTGAACAATATTCCTCTGGTGGCCTGTTTTCCTGATTAGACCCTACCTGATCCAGTTATCAATAATGACCAACTCTTTACTTACTTTATTTTACTGCAGTTAACTGTATTGAACACTATTTTTAACCTTGTTAAACTCTCTCTGGTTTCTGTGTTGTTTGTCATTCTCTCTTGGTTCTTCCCAGACCATTCCTTATCACATTCCTTCTGGTTTCTCCTTTATCCTCTCTCAAATGTTCTATGGTTTTTAACCTTCCTGCTTTACATATTCTTCTTGGGTCATCTCATTCAGATTCCATGGTGTTAAGTGATTGTCAAATCCAAGCTTCAATTCTGATCTTTCTCCTGAGTTCTAGACCTATATACCCAACTGTCTCCTAGATATCCCCACCTGGGTGCCATGTTCAGGATATCCAAAACGCTCACTAACCTGTTCCCCAAACCTTCACTGCCTGTGTTTTCTTTCCTTGTGAATTAAACCTGACAAAAGCCAGGAACCCAAAAGTGTATATCGCTCTGGACTCTCCTGCCCTGTCTCAATCATGTTCTACTAGGTCTTTACTTCTAACAGCACCACCCAAGCCTTCCCTGGTCTGTAACCCCTGCTAATGATTTAGTTGAGATACACATTTTTCTTGCCTTTACTATGAAACTAATCTGTGTTGTTCTCTCTGCTTCCAGTCTTGTCCACATTCCATATTGCCACCAGAGTGACCCTTCTTAAGAACAAATTTAATCACGTTATATCTTTGTGTAAAACTATCCAAACACACCCTAGCCAGTTTAACTCAGTGGATAGAGCATTAGCCTATGGACTGAAGACATCCCCGGTTCAATTCTGGTCAAGGGCACATGCCCGGGTTGTGGGCTCGATCCCAAGTAGAGGTCATGCAGGAGGCAGCCAACAATGATTCTCTCTTATCATTGATGTTTCTGTCTCTCCCTCTCCCTCCCTTTCTCTCTGAAATCAATAAAAATATATTTAAAAATAAAAATAAATAAAACTAAACAGCTTCCCACTGTCTCATGAAAAAAGTCAGGAGTGGCAAAAAATATTTTCTAGTGCCTGTATTCCAGTATGCTGGAATTATAAATATCTCCCACTACCCCTTTAACAGTTAGGGCTTGGAGGGAGCTCTATTGTATGCATTCAGGGACCCTGGCTTCTCCCACCTTGTGGATCCACTCTTTTCTAGATCCTTGGCGTCCTTTCTATTCAGCCAGATCGTGGATGGGGAAAGAGTATGCAGGTTGAGTGGGAGAGGGTTTTTATGGGCCAGGTTTGGAAGTGGTGCACATAACTTTCGTTTACATTCAGATTGGTCGCATGGCAACATCTGACTACAAGTTGCTGGCCACATTCCCCAAAAGAAGGGGAACACTAGCGGTTTCTGCCACAGTGAGCAGAAAGGACACGTCATCTTTTAGGAACTAGTTCAGGAGTCACCCTTCCCAACCTTTTCAGCCCAAGATAGGCATTGCGTCCTGTGTAATCCCACTGTACCCTACTCACCTCAATTGTGGTATACATCATGCTGTGTTTTACTTAGTCTTTTTATGAGTGGTAGTGGGTGACTCAGAAACCTGAGGCTAGCTAGGGACAAAGGCTTACTCTTCATGGTATCCTTAGCACCTAACCCAGTGCATGGACCAGAATCAATGCACAATAAAAATTGCTTGAATTATTTATTGAATTCACAGTGATTTTTAAAAATATGTTTTTATTGATTTCAGAGTGAAAGGGAGAGGGAAAGAGAGATAGAAGCATCAATGATGAGAGAGAATCATTGATCTGCTGCCTCCTGCACACCCCACACTGGGGATCAAGCCCACAACTTGGGCATGTGCCCCGACTGGGAACTGAACCTGTGACCTCCTAGTTCATAGGTTGACACTCAATCACTGAGCCATGCTGGCCGAGCTCACTGTGATTTTTTGAAACATATTTTAACTTACTTCAATGGTAGAGATCTTTCTAAATGAAGGAATTTTGCTAATTTCCATACAATCTATTGATTTTGTTCCTCTCTCTCATTCTCATAGTCCGTCGAAAGAATACAATTCTTCCCGCATTAGGTCACTCAGTAATTAGATTTCATGACTAAAGGGCAAGTGCACACACATTTTGTCATTCAGGTAGGAAAATAGCCATCAATAAAGGCAGGAGGCAGCAGCACACACGTGGTTTGGAGTGGAAAACAACACTGATGGATCAGGCCTTATCTGTGTCCAGTTCACACGCTCTGCAGAGGCCACCACAAGGCCAATGCGAGTGGCTGCTGGGGAAGCAGTCAGGAGTTCTGCTTGGGCTGCAAGTACTCTGGGTATTTTGTTAGGGTGAGTCATCTAATGCTCTTCAAATGGCCTTTTCTTGTATTCTGAGCCAGGGACACATGGCTTAATATAGACAATTGAATTGTTCCCTAGGCAAAATATTTTCCCAGTCAAGCTTATAGGTTGGAAGTATGCCTATAAAGTGTCTTCATAAAATGTTTGCCTTCCTAAAACTTTGCTTGTTTAGCCTGATAGACAGGGCACAAAGGGACTTTAGAAATCATTTGGTCCAATGATCTTCAAGTCCCAATTCTCAGGATTCTGCAGAGGTGGGTTAAGGGGTTTGGGGTGGTGGAGGGGTGGGAGGAGGAAGAGGAGAGGAGGGGATGGCGACAGTGGATTGGTCTGGACTACTTGTTCAGACATAGCCATAGCAGCTGCCTTTTGATCACTTGGCATATTAGGGTTCTGGAAACTTTCTGAAACAACAACAACAACAACAACAACAACAACAACGTGGGTTTCATTCATAAAAATATGTGAAAACCTGATCCTGACACCCCTTGTTTTACAGATAAGGAAACAGGATGAACAAGTTAAAGTCACCTAGCTAGCTAGTTAGAGAGTGTGTGGTGGAAGCCAGATTCTCTATTTCCCTGACTTTCCACACAGGCACAGTGATTCTCTCTAAGTGACATTTAGAAGCAAATTAATTTAGGATGACCTGTTACACATGTGTGTACAAAATATTCTTATTTCCGATTGCAGGCAATAACATGGTTATTCTAGAGAAAAGTTGCACCCAAGGATGAGCAGAATGTAAGTCCTTCGCAGGCATAAGAAGAAAATTTAATTTGCTTTGAAATGCCCCTTTAAATTCCCTTTAACACCCTAAATTATGAAACTTTGAAAGGATTATGACTGTAGATGAACTTTGAGGCTGAGCTTCTTTTCTGTTTACCATCCTGAAGGGCCTGGCTCTGTTTGATAATGCCCATGTACTGCATTCAGAAAGGACTTAAGAATAAGAAGCAATCTTGCAGGTGCCAGGGACTGAAGAGTGGAGCATGCTGCCTTTGTCCCCTTTGGAGTCAAGAGAAGCACTTGGGTTTTCCCTCCTTGGTCAGTGCTCCCTTCAGCAATTAGCCACCAGGTGGCCACAGCTCACCCCTCCACCTGCTCAGAAATGCTCCGGGTGCCTTCCAGTCCCCAGCCCTCTTTTCTCACATCTCCCCTGAAGGGAATTTGAAGTATATTGAGCAGTGTTTTTTGAAAGACAACAATAAATATGGTTTCATCTTTAATTACTGAATTTATGATTTGGGGTGTTTTCAGCTGCAAACGGATGAAGCAAGACTCTTATAAAAAACAACAACAACTCACTGGCAGTTTTATTAGCTGTTTTGTTTTTTATCCTTAAATGAGGAAAGGAGATGATGCTGATATCTTAAAAGAGATCATATGTACCATGAAATAATTTTGTGTTTTTTTTTTTTGACAAGTGGGCACTCCTCTGTGGTAAAGGGTAGAGAAAATTCACCTGTAACATGTAGTATACTTTGAAGCGGTCAATTTGAAATTCTACATCTGTACAGACCTTTATTTCAGTCTGCTTAGGGTAATGGTAACAGGGTGGGCACTGGTGTCTGACAGTTATAGGTGCAAATCTTGCCTCACAAATGCTGGCACCAAAGGTTATTTAATCTTATCAGTCTGCCTCAGTTTTATCATCTGTTAAATGGAATGATAAGACCTTCCACGCAGCCTTGTTTCAGAGATTAAATCGATAACGTATGTAAAAGCTTGTAGCACACTGCTTGGCACAGTGTGGACATTTAATAACTGTGAGTGTGCCCCTTCTTTTGAGTGTGCTGCAGCAGTCTGAGGTCAACTTATTTAAATGGAGGTATGGCATGTAATATAAGGCCCGTATTAAATAAGCCACACTGTATATGAAAATAAGACCCAAGAAAGATAGATTTTCTGGGTTTTTCCATTATGTCTGCTCAAGTATTAAGACCCTCTATGTATGGCAGTGAAACAGCTTTATTATAGCTCCTTCCCATAGGATAAAAGGAATTATATCTGAAAATGCAAAAAATAAAGTAACAGTTGACCTGGAGAAAGACTGAATAATTTTTCTAGAGAAAGAGCCAACAAAGATTGGGCGTGAGGGATGTGGGAAAGGAGTGGGAAGTGGAGAAGGGAGGTGTCCTGAATAGCATATGGCCAGGTACTGTTTTGTGTGGGTGCTGACTGAAGAGTCAACACAAGAAATTGGCTTCTAAAATTACGACACTTTTTTTGTTGAAGGGAAGAATATGAGCCCAAGCCACATGAAATTGCCATTTTTGACGGCCAAGTATTGGTCAACTATTGGCACTTCCAAGTAATTCAAGTTACTATTTTGTCCATTAGGAAGGCAAACATTGGAACTAATTGTGATAGGGAGGCAGTGAGGTTTTTACTTTTGAAAATAATTGATAAGAGACTTGGCAGTGATTTGTCATGAGTGATTTAGACATTGAATTTCCTTAAAGCCGGGTGTGGATGAGGTCATCTGTCAAGGTAAATTTATGTCCGCCTCTTTGAGGAGAAGAACTCTGTTCTCCTGAGATGCTAATGGAACCCATGGGTAGAATGTGGGCCTTTATGGGGGAAGAAATCCATCAGGCTTTTTCTCCTCTGTTGTTTGTTGTGGGGACATTTCTCCAGATTGGGGTTTCTTAGCCTTAGCACTAATGACTTTTGGGGTGGGGTACTTCTTTGTTGAGGGGGATATCTGTGCACTGTATTATGTTTATCAGCATCCCTGGCCTTGACCCACTAGATGCCAATAGCAGCCCACCCACTCTATTGTAAAAACCAAAAATGTCTCCAAACACTGCCAGACGGAGGTAGAATCGCCCCTACTTGAGAACCGCCACTCTAGATAGCAGTCCCCAACCCGAGAACTTGCCTACTCAGGTCTGTGAAAATGGAAGACCTGACACTCCACCTGCCCTACCTCATTTCCGGCCCTGACATCCACCCTTTGGTTGCTCTTGGATGTTTTCATTGGGGTGATATGCTTACAGTTTCTGAAATGCCTAGGTGTTCTTCTGGCCTTTCTAAGGGATGCTTGATTGAGTTCTATGGAAAATTTTAATTTCCAGTGGGCAATCTGGTTACCATCATCATCATCATTGTCATCTAGTATATGTTGCATTATGAGGCCCTGTGACATCTGTTTCACATTACCTGCCCGGTCAGGTTGCTATGGTGAAGCAGTCTCCACTAGGTACACCCGCAGAGGCCAACGCATAGTCATAGAACTGGGGGAGAATTGGCTCTGAGTTGCATAAAGAACACCCAGATTCTGTGGTGTTCTCAGACCATTTATGGTTTCTATCTAGAGGCTTAGCCTTTCCCGAGCATTCAGTCTCGTCATCTGACCCAAGTGGACTTCGGCTATGTAGAGAGTTGAGCCTGATGCTAAGCCTTGAAGAGGAGAGGGTTGTGTACTCGCAAGCAGTTGAAAGCCTCTTTTATTGTCCCTTCCAGCTGGTGTTGACTCAGTGCTTCCTTTCTTCTCCACTGGACGATCTCATTCACCTGTCAGCTTCAGAAGAAGGTCTCCCGAGAGTAGCTGTGTGTCCTGAAGTCGCTGATGAGGTATGTGGAGCATCTGCCTGTGTATGCTGGGGCCCCAGGGAAGTCTAGGGACACATATGCCAATGACCCTGTGGTGGCTGCCGCCACTGTGATGGAAGAAAATGCAGCAGTGTCTCTTTTTTACTGTCTCCAGGGACACCGCATATACTGAAGGCAGGGAAGGTAGGTGTTGCTTGCATAAAGCCAGCTCAGAGGGTGAGCAAGGGATGCGCAAAAAGGGTTGGCTGCTGCTTCTTTCTTCTGTGCAGTTGAAATGGAAGCAATCTCCCCGCCCTGTACACAAGCATAGCAGGTTGACAGCTAAGAATATACGTGTGAGCACTTGGAAGGCAACAGAAAACACCATATCAGGAAGAGTGCAACCTTCTTTTCGAGGTCATTCATGCAGCAATATTGAATCATGTTCTCCCATACGCTTCACTTTTTACATCACAGGACCCCAGCCCTGGCTGCACATTTGAGTTACCTGGAGAGCTGGTGAATAATTTGGGTGCCTGGTCTCTACCATACACTAATGAAATCAGTCTCTGGTGATGGGCTAACCTGGGCATCAATAGTTTCAAAGTTCCTTGGCTAATTTTAATGTACTGCTGGGGTTAAGACCATTAGGCATTAAAGAAATACATCCCCACAAGATTCCTTCATGTCTCTAGGTCAGTGATTCTTACACTGGAGTGTGCATCAGAGTTCCCTGGAGGGCTTCTTTTTAAAAATATTCTTTTATTGATTTCATAGAGGAAGGGAGAGGGAGAGAGAGTTAGAAACATCAATGATGAGAGAGAATCATTGATCGGCTGCCTCCTGCACGCCCCACACTGGGGATCAGGCCTGCAACCAGGGCATGTGCTCTGACCAGGAGTTGAACCGTGACTTCCTGGTTCATAGGCCCATGCTCAATTACTGAGCCACTGTGGCCAGGCCTGTAGGGCTTCTTAACACAGGTTGCGGTGCTCCATTCCCAGAGTTTCTAAATCAATAGTACTGGGGTGAGGCCAGACAATTTGCATATCTAACAAGCTCCCATGTAATGCTGAGGGTACTGGTCCTGGGACCACACTTTGAGAACCATTGCTCTATGGCTACATAAACTGTGAAGGCTCCCTGCACTGCGAATATTTCTGACACTGTCCTTGTTCTTGCTTTTCATTGTGACTACATTTTTCTCTAATTTCTTGCTCTCTTGTAGTGTTAAACCTCTTTCTTTTAATTTTCATTCATCTGTCCATCCATCCATCCGTCCGTCCATCCATCTAGGCACTTGCAGATAAACAAAAAATATGTAGACAACTCCCAGGCACCTGATACAATCTGAGAGCAGTCCTCTTGTGTCTTTGTTTCCATCAAGGCTCTTCTTTTCATCCTGGACACCATTGGCAAGAGCTGCTTTGGTGCGTCCATTGCTATTCCTGGTTTAGTCTTTGCCCTTGGAGGTTGATTTTGACATTGGTATGAATTTCAGTTTGGTACTCACAGTTGCCTTACTGAGTTCAGGATTTTCTTATTTCTTCTGAGGCATATTAAGTTCCCCCAGCTCTTTGCACATAGGGGCTGTGCATGTGGGCTCTGTGCAAGGAAAAGGTAGTACAGGATGATGGTCTGTAGTCAACCAACATTGCTGGGGCAGGAAAATCTGAAACATGTATTTGGATTTTCTTCTTCTGGATCTTTTCCTCTTAGCTATGGAAAGGTAGATGAGGCTGAGTAAGAGTGGAAGTACTTGTTCTAATCTGTGATGCTCTGATTCTTTTGTTTTTCTGCTGCCTCTTGCGGGTTAGGGATTCACTTAGCAGAAGACTTCTATTCCATTAGTGATTCTTCATGACTGTCTTAGTTATCTATTACTGCATAAAAATTATCACAAATTTGAAGCTTAAAACAAAAGACATTTATTATAGTAAAGTTTCCATAGGTCAGAAGTCTAGGCACAGATTAGTTGAGTTCTCTGCCTTGGCTCTTACAAACCTGAAAGCAATGTGTCATCCAGGTTGAATTCTCATCTATAGATACCACTAAGGAAGGACTCAATTCCAAGCATGGCTGTTGGCAGAATTAATTTCCTTGAAGCTATAGAATTCATGACAGCTTGCTTCTTCAAAGTCAGCAACACACACACACACACACACACACACACACACAGAGAGAGAGAGAGAGAGAGAGAGAGAGAGAGAGAGAGAGGAGGGAGAGACAGAGAGACAGAGATAGGGAGGAGAGAGAGAGAGAGAGAGAGAGAGAGAGAGAGAGAGACTCTGCCATTTCATGTCTCTAACCTCTAGACTATCTTTTAAACAGATCACCTGATTAGGTTAGGCCCACCCAAGATTACCTCTTTTATGAAGACAAGGGACTTTAATTACACATATGTAAAACCCTCCACTTTTGCCACATTCTGTTGGCTATATGCAAGTCATAGGTCCTGACTACATTCAAGAGGAGGGAATTTAAAGGGGTGTGGGTCATTGGAGCGCATCTTAGAATTTTTCCTGCCACAACTACTAGAGTGAAATGCTTGTCAAATTCTGCAGAATTCCACAGGTACTTCAGAACTATACCTACCGGTGTATGAGGCCATATCACTACATTCAGATAAATGCCTTATAGTTGAAGCTTCCCGAGTGTAATGTGGAAGGCAGTGTCTAATCCTTGGGAACAGTTCTCTAAGCCACAGAAAGTAATTGATTTGGCAAGAGCATCATTTTCCCCTTCTACAATAAAACTGACACTTGATTTATTTTTCTGTGCTGCATTCCATTTTTTTTATTTCTAGTATATTTTCTAAATAAACCAATTATAAGTTATATTCTTCTCACCAAAGACAAAAAATGAACCGATCCTTGCCCATTTACTCTAAAATAAATGGGGTCTTTAATCAGAAATAACAAAGCTCATCAGACTGAAACCAGTCATAAATCACATCTCTTTGGGTATGTGAAACCAGCAATGTGAGCTATTATATTAAAAGCCAGTCCACAAATCCCAGTCAGGGTGATATGCAAGAGCTACCCTACCTAAACCACTGGAGAAGCATTAGTGGCCCTAGAGTTTTGCCATTACTGGCCCTACAGTTTTCCTAGCAGCCTGGGAATCTCTTACCATGTTCTAGACCAGCTGTGGGCAAACTACGGCCCGCGGGCCGGATCCGGCCCGTTTGAAATGAATAAAACTAAAAAAAAAAAAAAAAAAAAAAAAAAAAGACCGTACCCTTTTATGTAATGATGTTTACTTTGAATTTATATTAGTTCACACAAACACTCCATCCATGCTTTTGTTCCGGCCCTCCGGTCCAGTTTAAGAACCCATTGTGGCCCTAGAGTCAAAAAGTTTGCCCACCCCTGTTCTAGACCCAAATGAAACCTGACCAATGTGAAGTGTGACGAGCTTTTATACTGTTGGTGCTGAGGACAATGTCTTTGGCTTGTCCAGGAGAAGTTATTAGGAGTGCTGAGTAAGACTGTTGGCAAGAATAACAGTGGTGAGAAGGAGCTGTGACAGGCAGGCAGATGGGGTCCTGTGGAAGAACAGGAGAGAGATGTGGTAATGAGGTTTGGCATG
The DNA here is from genome assembly GCF_963259705.1 of Myotis daubentonii. Lineage (NCBI taxonomy): Eukaryota > Metazoa > Chordata > Mammalia > Chiroptera > Vespertilionidae > Myotis > Myotis daubentonii. Next base: position 123,493,965 of record NC_081861.1, on the reverse strand, counting down.
GTGGGGCCAATGAGCTCCATTCTCAATGCAAGCTTTCCAGTGACCTACTTGAGTTGTCCGGGCAGTGCACACCTCAAGAGACATTTCTAAAGTAAACAGCTTAAACATCTTCTATCCCAAAGAATCCAACAGGAGGGCCAGTCATTTAAAATTACCACTCTCCTGGATGTGGTAGCATTGTGTTTTTGTTGTGTAATTTTTAACTGAGGAGTGAAAGCCAAGGTCGTATTGCATCACATAACTCAGTAATATGATCTATCTTTAATAATGTTTCCCAAGAGTCTCTGGATAGAGGGTTATTCTCAATGCTTCTGGACAAATGGGAAGATCAGTAATGTGAGATGATGTCCTAAAACACACATAAAATAGATTCTGATCCTTAGGCAAAGAGAGATAATTTCAATGAAATCCTATCAAAGGACATTAAAATTTTGTGAATAGATATATTTTACTTTAAGAAAGCTTGATGAACAGTCAATCTAATGATTATTTATTAATGTTACCAAAGAATCCTTTGTTTTTCAAAAGGATTCACTCAAGGGTTCCTTTAAATAGTACCTTTAAATGTTTGTTTATAAACTATTAACTACTTGACAGAGAAGCAGGGAAACTTAAACTGTTGGGAGCCACCTCCAGTTGAAGATTAATCCAAAATGTAGATAAAGCCACTCTCTGATTATAATGTGAGTCAATGAGAAAATATAATTAAATTCATAAAAATTTAATCACCACAGAACTCTTCAGGAGCATATCTTTTGCAAGAAAGGAGGCACACACCTGTGGAGCATCTCTGTCTATTGGGTCTGCAAATCATTCTAAAAGTTCTCATCCCACAAATATGTCCTTAGTCCATGCAGTTCACATGAGCTCTGTTCACATTTGACAATGCTTCACTACTTTGCATTTTGCTTTTTCTCCCAGTACCTGGCAGATCGCCTGGATCACAATAGGCTCCTTTGAGGGTATTAGCTGATTTGACGTGAGATGTTCATTAAACAATAGACCAAGATATGTACATTACACACATGGTTTGTGTTGGGTTGAGATAATTCCTGTTATGATCTTCAAAATAGTTTTTGAAATAATAATTATGATTTACATCTCTAAGCTAAGGGAATATACCAGTAAACATCGATCTGACTTAAAAAATTCAAAGTTCTTCTCTCAAGGACAGTTTCTGTAGAACTCCAACTCAAGTGAAGTGGAAAGAAAGGCAGATTCTTGTGTTTATTTATTATGTTTTTACTGATTTATGCATTTTTTATTTTTTTTTATTTTTTATTTTTTAAAATATATTTTATTGATTTTTTACAGAGAGGAAGGGATAGAGATAGAGAGTCAGAAACATCGATGAGAGAGAAACATCGATCAGCCGCCTCCTGCACATCCCCCACTGGGGATGCGCCCGCAACCCAGGTACATGCCCTTGACCGGAATCGAACCTGGGACCCCTCAGTCCGCAGGCCGACGCTCTATCCACTGAGCCAAACCGGTTTCGGCCATTTTTTATTTTTAAACATATTTTTTTATTGATTTCAGAGAGGAAAGAAGCAGGAGAGAGAGATAGAAATGTCAATGATGAGAGAGAATCATTGATTGGCTGCCTCCTGCATGCTCCACACCAGAGGAACTGAGCCCGCAACCCGGGCACATGCCCTGACCGGGAATCAAACCGTGACCTCCCGGTTTATAGCTCGACATTCGACCACTGAGCCACACCAGCTGGGCATCATTTATGCATTTTATTGGACAAACATAGACACATAAAAGTGGATATAACAACTGTAAAACAATGAATTATTATGAGGTCAACACCCTTTTAAATGACACCCAAGTCAAGAAATAGGATTTTGCCAGTCATCTAAGAAGCCCCAATGTCTACCAAAAGACTCATTCCAACTTCAGTCTCTTAACCTCTCTTCCCATAGGACTTTTATAGTAATCACTTCTACTTCTTTATAATTTTGTCACTCAACTGTGCATCCTTAAACCCTATAGTTTAGTTTTGCCTATTTTTAAAAAGACACTTATGTGTAATAAGTGTATTTTTATCTAAAGGACACCCTCCACCCCCCCCCTTCCATCTTTGTCTTTTTCCCTGGGAATTTATTCATTGATGAATCTGGGTCATTTGATCTGTGAAGGTTTCCACAATCTGTATTTTGCTGATTGCCCCCATATGGTTTTGTTTAACATGTTCCTCTGTTTTAACCTGTGGGATGGTAGTTGCATTGGAGCAGTGGTTTTTATTGTGTGTGTGTGTGTGTGTGTGTGTGTGTGTGTGTGTGTGTGTGTGTGAATTTATGCCTCTACCCAGGGACATTTGATAATGCTTAGAGACATTTTTTTTTTAAATTTTTACAGTGGAGTGGGTGGTACTACTAGCATATCCTACAATGCACAAGATAGACCCCTACAGCAAGGAATTATCCAACTCCAAACATCATTAGTGCTGAGGTTGAGAAATTCCCATCTAAAAATCTGTTGAGGTTCACATTCAATTTTTTTAAAATATATTTTATTGAGTTTTTACAGAGAGGAAAGGAGAGAGATAGAGAGCCAGAAACATCGATGAGAGAGAAACATCGATCAGCTGCCTCCTGCACGCTCCCCACTGGGGATGTGCCCGCAACCAAGGTACATGCCCTTGACTGGAATCAAACCTGGGACCTTTCAGTCCGTAGGCTGACGCTCTATCCACTGAGCCAAACCGGTTTCGGCCACATTCAATTTTTAAAGTTGTTTTTGGCAATATTGTAAGCAGTGTGATATTTTATCAACAGGCATATAACAACTGGCTATCTCTTTTTTTGTGATTTTAGCAAGCTTTGATGCTCAGTGCCTAGATTAGTATTTGCAAAATAGTGATGTTATAATGCTCTAATTTCTTTTTCATTTGTTAGTTGAAATATTTATCATTTGGTTAACCAGTGGTATAGTTCATTAAAGAAAGGAAGAATAAAAAAGGGAAACCCTATGAATGTAAGCACTGTGGATTAAGCAACTCCCCCCCCCAAAAAAAAAGCCCCAAACTCAGGCACAGACAACAGTATGGTGATTACCAGAGGGAAAGGAGGATGGGGGGAGGTAGAAGAAGGTAAAGGGGGAGGGAATAAATGGAGATGGAAGGAGACTTGAATTGGACTGGTGAACACACAATACAGTATACAAGTGCTGTATTATAGAATTGTACACCTGAAACCTATATAATTTTATTAACTATGTCACCCCAATAAATTAAATTAAAAAAGGTAGAATAAATACTTGATTTTCCCCTTCATTTAACAGTTTTCAAGATAATTGATTTCCTATTATTCTCCAAAGGCAACACAATACAGTGGGGCCTTGACTTACGAGTTTAATTAGTTCCGTGACCGAGCTCGTAACTCAGATTACTCGTATGTCAAATCAGTTTTCACCATTACAATGAATTGAATGCTGGGCTGATGTTGTGGCATTCACTGTGACGTTCGCTGCGCCAACTAGCGGTGGGGTATCTGAAGCTGGCTCGTAACCCGAATTTTAGCTCGCAACTCAAAGCAAAAAATCGGCTGAGAGACGGCTCGTATCTTGAAAAACTCATTAGTCGGGACACTCGTAAGTCAAGGCCCCACTGTAATAATAACAATTATTAATAATATTAATATATTATCTGTGTACCCTATGCAGGTGCTGGTACCATGTAGGTACTGTGGGTACCAATGAGTTGTCCTCTCCTTCTTATATTGTTTCTAGGAATATCTTGCTACCTAGTTTGTAATAGATGTTGTCCATGGGTTTTTGAGTTTGCTGAGTTTTTTTGTCTGGTTTTATGGGGGAGATTTGAGCAAAGTAAAAATATATACCATTACTGCCACTATATATCTAGAATCCCTTACATTTATTTGGTACCACATGATTGGGATTTAAAGACTTTTTCATTTATTTTAAGCCTATGCCACATGGACAAGTATTTACTTCTGAAAAGAAATCAAATCAAGGTCATGAAAAAAGGACAGGCTTTGAAAGTAGGCTCCATGGCCAAATCTTTATTTCTGTATTCATTACATGTATGCTATTGGATGTATTATTTAATTAGTTTGGGCCTCACTTTCTAATCAGTAAAGTAGGGGGTAATAATATCTGCCTTATAGGATTTAAGTGCAGATAAAATGAGATAACACTTATTTCTTCATTAATTCAACACTTACTGTCTGTCCTGTACTAGGTACTATTCTGGATCCTGTGTAAATATCAGTGAACTGTTAAAGTGCTCTGTTCTTATGAAATTTTCATGTGTAGGGGTAGACAGAGAAACAAATGCATATGTATAAAATAGTATGATGGTGAGAATTGCTATGGAGAAAAATAAAACTGTGCAGGCAGAAAGAGCATGTTGTAATTTGCTCAGAATTTAAATAGGGTGGTCAGGGAAGATTTTATTGGAGAATTTTAATAAGAGGGTGAAGAAGCAAACGGTGGACATCTGGATAAAGAGCATTCCAGGAAGAGGGAATAGCAAGTGCAAAGGTCCTGAGGTGGGCGGATGAGTACTATAGTCAAAGAAGAACAACGAGGCTAATGTAATTCAAGTGGAGTGAGTGGGGAACTATAGTGGCAGCTGAAGCCAGAGAGGTATCTGTAGGGAGGTATTGTGGGGTCTTGGATTCTGAAAGGACTTCATCTTTTATTCTGAATGAGATAGGAAGTCATTGGAGGGTTTTAAGCAGAAGAATGACATGACTTACTCTTTCAAATGATTATTCCAGATAAATGTTCCAGCTCTGCTCCATCCTGGCTGATGATCATTGTTTCCTGGTGGCTGTGCTGCTTCTTGTGTCGTTCTGTGATCTGCATAGGTGGTTGGAGGGGTAGCAAGGACTCAAGGAGACCCAGGATATCTAGAAATGGAGTCATTGGTCTCTGAAGATGTGATTATAAAGTTCACTTGGGAGGAGTGGGCTTTACTAAATCCATCACAGAAAAAACTCTACAGAGATGTAATGTGGGAAACCTCCAGGAACCTGGCTGCAGTAAATATACAATGGGAAGATGAGACAGAAAACCAGGGGAGAAAACAAAGAATTCTTAGGTCAACAGAAATCTGTGAAAGCAAAGAGGCTAGTCAGTATGGAGATAATGTCAGCCTTATGCCAAATATCAATCTGAACAACAAATTTGATCTGGAAGTAAAACTATATAAATGCAGGATATGTGGGAAAATCTTCACGGATCATTCATCTCATAATAGGCACATTGGATGGCACACCAGATGTAAGCTCCCTGAGTATCAGAAATATAAAGAGAAACCATATAAATGTAACATGTGTAGGCAAGGCTTTAGTTCCCTTTGGCTTAGGAAAATACATGAAAGAACACACACAGAAAAGAAAACCTATAAATGTAAGACATGTGGAAAAGCCTTAATGGGGCTCAAATTGCTTAGAAGTCACATGACCACACATACTGTAGATGCTCTTTGTAAGCAGAAGACATGTGAGAAAAACTTTAGTTCTTCAACTTCTCTTCAAGAGAGAACCCACACTGGAGAGAAACGCTATAAATGCAGTGTTTGTGGGGAGGCCTTCAGATATCACACTTCTTTAAAAAGACACAAATGGATTCACATAGCAGAAAAACCCTATACATGTAAGGAGTGTGGAAAAGCATTCAAACAAAACTCTTCCTTACAAATACATGAAAAACTTCACACAGGAGGGAAACCATATGAGTGTCAGCACTGTAGTAAAGCCTACAATCACAGCAGCTCCCTTGGAGCACACATGAACATACATACTGGGAATATTCCTTATCAGTGTAAGGAATGTGGAAAAGTATTTGCTCGCCTTAGTTGGTATCAAAGGCATGTACAAATGCACACTGGAGAGAAACCCTATGAATGTAAACAATGCGGTCAAACCTACAGACGTCATAGTTCCTTACAAATACACGAAAGAAGTCATACGGGAGTGAGGCCTTTTAAATGCAAGGAATGTGATAAAGCCTATGCTAGTAGTAAAAACCTTCAGGCCCATTTGAAATTGCACACTGGAGAGATACCCTATAAATGTAAAGAATGTGGTAAAACCTACAAAGATTATCGTTCCTTTAAAATACACGAAAGAAGTCATACAGGAGTGAGGCCTTTTAAATGCAAGGAATGTGATAAAGCCTTCATTTCTAGAAAAATCCTTCAGATTCATTTAAAAGTTCACACTGGAGAGAGACCATATGAATGTAAAGAATGTGGGAAAGCCTATACTGATAGCTCTTCCCTTGAAAGGCATATGAAGACTCACTGAATATAACCTAGTAAATCTAAATAGTGTGAGAAAGACTTCAGTTTGCTCACATCTTTACATGAAAACTCCCACAGAAACTTAAATAATCTGATAAGGCTTGACTAAAGTTAATTTATGCATACTGTTCCAGAAAACATTTAAGGTTAAAGAGTTGTTATTAAAATTGTAAATAGTTGTGTTAAAATAAGTAAAATACTTATCCCAGCTGCTTGAGAATATAGTGGGGCAAGAGCATCATCAAGGAAACTAGGCAAGAGATAAAAATGGTGCTTTAGTCCATAAAGTAGTGAGAAGTGGTCATATGCAGAATGGTCACATTTAGAAGTAGAGTCAAGAAGAATTGCTGAAGAATTGGGTATAAGGAGCAAGAGACAAGAGGGTTCAAGAATGACTCCCAAGTTTTTTTGGTTTTTTTTTGGTGGGAGCATTTGGCTTGATGGAGCTGTTATTTACTAAGATAAGACTATGGGATGAGTTAGTTTTGGTGGGAGTAATAGGAGTTTAATTTTGGAAAAGAAAGTTTTGAGATGCATATTAGATATATCAATGGAGTTACTGATTTGGCAATTGAATATGCTAATCTGAAGTTCAGGAGAGAAGTCTGAGATAGAGATCATATCTGGAAGTCATTAATATAAATATAGCAAAATAAGATGATCAAAGGAGTGGGTTTAGATAGAGAAGAGATGAATTCCAATATTTAGAGGTTGGGAGATGAGAAGGAACCAGCAAAAGATATTGAGAAATTGACATTAGTGAGATAGGAAGAAAACCAGGAGTGTCTGGTGTTCTGGAAGGCAATTTTTTTTTTTTTAAGGAGGGAGTGATCAACTATATTAAATGCTATTGTTTGTTTCAGAGAGATCAGTTCTGAGAGTTGATCATTGAATTTGGCAATGAAAGGGCTGTTTGTGGCCTTTATAAGAATCCTTTCAGTGGTGTATGTAGGGTAGGGTGGGGGTAGGAAGCAAAAGCCTGATTGGTGTAGATTTAGAAAGAGAAATGGAAGCAGGAAGAGTTTTTCCCCCCAAAGATTTTCACTATAAAATGGAGCAGTATCTGGAGGGGTATCCAAGGCAAGTGTTTAAATATTTTTTATTTCAAAGATAGGTGTATTTACAGAATGTTTGAATACTGGTGAGACTGATTCAGTAGAAAGGGAGACTTGATTATGTTGAGGGAGGAGATAATTGCTAGAGAAATGTTCTTGATTAAGCAAGAGGGATGGGATCAAGTGTACAAGTGGAGGATTTGGCTTTTAATCAGCAAGGACAGCTCATCCATTGTATCAGAAGTGAGTGTAGATCATAGAAAAATAGATGTAGGTAGGTGGATAGAAGGCTTGGTAAGAGCCTGTGGGATCATGTGATACTTGTCTTTCTCTGATTAGCTTATTTCATGTAGCATAATACTCTTCAGGTATCTCCATGCTGTCTCAAAAAGTAAGATACTTCTTTTTCACAGCTTTCTAGTATCACATGATCTCACTTATATGTGGAGTTTAAGGAATAAAATAATGAACAAAATAGATCAGAGACATGGAAGCACGTAACAGATAGAGGAATCTCAGAGGAAGGGGGGGGAGTGGGAAGAGTGGGAAGAGTTTAACCAAAGAGGGAAAGGGGGGGAGTGGGAAGAGTTTGACCAAAGAGGGAAAGGGGGGGGAGTGGGAAGAGTTTGACCAAAGAGGGAAAGGGGAGGAGTGGGAAGAGTTTGACCAAAGAGGGAAAGGGGGGGAGTGGGAAGAGTTTGACCAAAGAGGGAAAGGGGGGGAGTGGGAAGAGTTTGACCAAAGAGGGAAAGGGGGGGAGTGGGAAGAGTTTGACCAAAGAGGGAAGTGGGGGAGGGAGCGGGAAGCATTAACCAAAGAGGGAAAAGGGGGGGGGAGCGGGAGGAGATTAATCAAATAATTTAAATGCATATAATATGTATAACCTATGGATACAGGCTACATGTGGCGAAGGATGGGGGAGTGGGCAGGAGCATTGTGGATTGGGTCAATGGGGGAAAAGGTGTGTATCTGTAATCCTTTCAACAATAAAGAAAACATTTTAAAAAGAAAGCCTGTGGAAATTCTTTTTTGATTGTATCTGTTTTCCATGAAACAAGAAACTGCCATCAGCTGAGAATAAGTAAGAAAGAGGAGACATTGAGATTTGAAGAGAAAGAAGAAATTCATGTCTAGTGGGAGAGTGAATGGAAATATAGTGGGACAGTCAGTCTTCAGTTTTACTAAGGACCTCCTTGAGGTAATAGTGAATTTAGAGTGAGACCAGTCATAGTTGTGAATTTTCCCCCTCTGCCAACGTTTAGGTTGCATGGATGCAGGTCTGGAATCATCAGAGATGTGTATTTAATGAAGTGTGGGCTTTTGCTAGGTGATTATGATAGAGAAAAGAATGATGGAGTTGACAATGTATGTAAGGGAGTGATAATTGGCCATGGAGTTTATGATAGGTAAGTAGGAAAACAATGACATTGTGGGGAGTGAGAGACAGAATGGTAGGATCAATGAGTTGGGCATTTCAGGGGAGTAGAGGGATTATTAGGAGACTGGGTACTGGAGAGAGTAAGCCGGAAAGACAGGAAGTGGTGTTTGGGGAATAGAATGATTGAAAATAACTGTGGGCTGCTGTTATTGGTAGTGACAAAAATCGTGCATATGGCCATGAGAGTGGGTGGTTGAGGTAAGGCTCAGTGCTTGACACATAGCAAATTGTCAATAAGAGTTCAGTCCCTCTCCTATTCCTTTACTGCTACTTGATTAGAGCACCATAAATATGGGTCGCTATTTAGCAACAAGTTCTCTCTCAAAATGAACCAGACAATCCAATAGCACCTGTGAAATCCCTGGTCCACATCCTTCATTTCAGATCAAGGGTTTGTATTTTACTTGTCATAAATTATGGCAGTTGGTCCAAATTTTGGTACTGGAACACATGCATTGCTGATTGCTAATGGGAAAGGAGGAGGGAGAGTGGGAAGACATTAATCAAGGAATTTATATGCATATATGTATAACTTATGAATACAGACAAATATGCTTTCTCTTGGAATATGACCTCAGAATCATTCTCAACACAGTATCCAGGCCTCTGCTGCCAACCAATGAGAGTTGGAATATATGATTAAATCTAGTTGTCATCCTCAAGCCACTGATAAGGTAGGTCACTTAGGAATTTAAATTGTTTTAGTTGCTGAAACTCAATTATTTCTAAGTCAAGGTCTTGAATCATATTTAAATTTTCAGCATGAGAATAAATACTTTCTTTAGGATAGCCCCATGGAAGAATGCTCTTTTTATTTTAGATTAACTTACTAAAAAGAAAATGGTAGAAAATTAGTTTCTCCAGGACACTTGTATACCAGAGCATTATTATTAGTGTTTGTCCTAAAGAGTGGCACTAATTTGAAATGTTAAGTTTTGACCATGTATTTTAAATCTTTAGATCATGGCCATTCAGATAATTGTATTGGATTATTTTAGTTTTATCAGGGAAAAGAAAAATGAGTAATGCTTTAAAAACGATTTGTTTCAGAGCAACTTTGGACTCCAAGCGACTAAAAACATGAACTGTGTCTGAGTCACTTTGCTTTAACTATATTTTGGGGGTTGCTTGTTTTATTTGATTGCCTTGAACAGAACACATTTGCGTCTTAGTGATGCTCACTCTTCCCCTGCTTTCATGAGGGTGGAGCACTTTGGAGATGCAAACTGATTATTTTTTGTTTCATCCGTCAAAAGGAATAGAATGAGATAAAGAGGCATTAACTTTTTTCTAAACTTAAATTTCCAGCAAAAGATGACTGCTTCTTAGCAAAGGATGTTGGCGGAGTTTATTTGATTGCAAAATTACCGGAATAGTTGTTTAGAAAGTTATCTCTTTGCGGAAAGTCCAATTAAATCTTATTTAATGAGTGGAGAATAGTGCTAAGTACTGTGAGGATTATAGAGAAGTATTATTTACAGTTCATGCTTTCAGTGTTTTAGAGTCTAGTTGGGAAGACACATTGTACTAAGATGAAATGCAACAAACATGCAAAACTATACATTTTCAGTATTAAATGTGAGTGAATGATGGTAAGAACTATAGGACTTCGAATGGAGGAAGCATCCTGACTTGAGTGGGTAGAGGTTGTACTATAGCAAGGAAGACCTGGAGCCAGAAGCCCAACCCTTCCTCCTAAGAGCTGTGATCTCTTGCACAAGTCATTTAGCCTCTCAGGGCCTCACTTCTCTAAAAGATTAGTAGCACAATTCACAACAGCTAAGATTTGGAAACACCCTAAGTACCCATCATCAGATGAGTGGATTAAAAAACTGGCTACGCTGCTGTAAAAAAGAAGGAATTCTTACCATTTGCAGCAGCATGGATGGACCTGGAGAGCATTATGCTAAGTGAAATTAGCCAGTCGGAGAAAGATAAATATCACATAATCTCACTCATATGTGGAATATAATGAACAACATAAACTGATGAACAAAAATAGAGCCAGAGTCATAGAAGCATCAAACAGAATGTCCAACCTATGAGGGAAGACAGGGGTGAGGGGGTAAGAGATCAACCAAAGGACTTGTCTGCATGCATATGAGCATAACCCATAGGCACAGACAGTAGGGAGGTGGGAGGCATGTGCTGGGGTGTGGGAGTGGCTGGGGAGAGGTCAATGGGGGAAAAAGAAGACTTATAAAATACTTTAAACAGTACAGAATTTAAATAACAAAATAAGTAAATAAATGAATAAATTGAAAAGAAAAAAGATAACAATAGAAAGACCTATCCCATAAAGCCAGGATATGGATTAAATGAGTTAAGGTAAATATCTCACTGTGTGTATTTCCAGTGCCTGATACATGGACAGCTCTATCTATATTCTGTAAATCTTAGTTTCTTATTCATTGTTAGTATATACAGCTTTCTAGAGTTGTGTTTTGAAATATTAACTCAATCTTTTTTTAAATTTATTGATTTCAAAGAGGAAGGGAGAGGGAGAGAGAGAGAAATATCAATGAGGAGAGAGAATCATTGACTGGCTGCCTCCTGCACGCCCCCCACTGGGGATTGAGCCTACAACCTGGGCATGTACCCTCACTGGGAATCCAACTGTGACTTCCTGGTTCATAGATTAACGCTCAACTGCTGAGCCACGCTGGCCAGGCTGTATTCAATTTTTTTACTTTACTTTTTTGAGGAAAGTCTGCTGACAACTTTGGGGCGGGTGCTTCCTCACCATCATGGACTTCCGGCTGCAAAGATGGTGCCTGCTGTGCAGATGGGAAGATGGCGCTGACTGTGAAGATGGTGCTGGCTGTGAAGATGGTAACCATGTCCAGATCTGGGTAGTACTTGTTCTTGCGAATCATGTGTCAGATGCTGCTGTGGGTGGTCTTGGTGTTCTTGTTGATGGTGGTCCACACATAGGGGGTGGCTGGCTTTTGCTGGTCTGATCACTGCTTCACGAAGCTCACGGTACCTTTGCCTGTCGACTGCCAGCTCCATGTCTTGCGGTGACTCAGTCTGTCATAGCAGAAGGAGTCGTGGGCCTTCTAATGATTGGGTTGGGTGCTATACTTCTGCTTGTTCCTTTTGATCAGGAAGCTGGAGCAGTTCTGCACCACCATCCATTGCAGTTGAGGGGCATTGCGGCAGCTCCTCTCCCTGTGGCAGCCAGACGGAAAGAGGTAACTTCATTTTTTAAAATTATGAAAATAATCCACTATATTTTTTAGGAAATTATACTTAATTGTTCTCTATTTCCTGTTCTCTTATTTCTTCTGCATTTCTTAGCTCTTTCTTTTTCACCCAATTTGCTTCTTTCTCTGGATTTGGTCTCTGTTTCTATATACCTTTTTCTGATACCTCTCCTTCCATCTTCATCCAATATTTAATATTTTGGGGAGGGGGTAAAAAGAGTCTATTCAATAAATGTTGAGAAAATTGAACGGATATGTGCAAAAAAAAAAAAAAAGAAAGAAACAAAACCACCTTCTTACACCATACAGAAAATTAAGTTCAAAATGGATTAAAGAATTAAAAAAAATTTTTTTTAATTTTTATTTTTAAATACAGTTTACATTCAATATTATTTTGTATTAGTTTTAGGTGTGTAGCATAGTGGTTAGACAATCATGTACTTTACGAAGTGTTCCTCTGAAATTTCCAGTACCTACCTGACACTATCCATAGTTACTACAATAATATTGACTATATTCCCTATGCTGTACTTTGCATCCTCGTGACTATATTGTAACTACCAATTTGTGCTTCTTTTTATTTAAATCTTTATTGTTGAAAGTATTATGTATTTCTCCCTTTCCCCCCATTGACATTTCCAAGCCTGCCCCTGCCCTCCACCCCAGGCCTTCACCACCCTATTGTTTTTGTCCATGGGTTATGCATATATGCATACAAGTTCATTGATTGATCTCTTCCCATCCACCCACTCTCCCCTACCTTCTCTCTGAGGTTTGACAGTCTGTTTGATGCTTCTCTGTCTCTGGATCTATTTTTGTTTATCAGTTAATGTTATTCATTATATTCCACATATGAGTGAGATCATGTGATACTTATCCTTCTCTGACTGGCTTATTTTGCTTAACATAATGCTCTCTAGGTCCATCCAATGCTGTTGTAAATGGTAAGAGTTCTTTTTTGTATAGCTCCATAGTATTTCATTGTGTAGATGTACCACAGGTTTTTAATCCACTCATCTGCTGATGGGCACTTAGTCTGTTTCCAAATCTTAGCTATTGTAAATTGGGCTGCTATGAACATAGGGTGCATATATTCTTTCTGATTGGTATTTCTGATTTCTTGGGATATAGTCCTAGAAGTGGGATTACTCGGGCAAATGAGAGTTACGTTTTTTAAATGTATTTTTATTGATTTCAGGAAGGAAGGAAGAGGGAGAGAGAGATTGAAACACCAATGATGAGAGAGAAACATTGATCGGCTACCTCCTGCACACCCCCTACTGGGGATTGAGCCTGCAACCCAGGCATGTGCCCTTGACCAGAATTGAACCTGGGACTCTTCAGTCCACAGGCTGACGCTCTATCCACTGAGCCAAACCAGGTAGGGCGAGAGTTACATTTTAAAAAATATTTTATTTTACTTAAATTTTATTTTATTGTTTAAAGTATTACAAATAGTAGCACATATGTCTTCTTTTTTCCCCATTGACCTCCCCTGGCCTCCCCTACCCCCCTGGCACATGCCCTCACTCCCCCCCCCCAGTGTCTTGTGCCCATTGGTTATGCTTATATGCATGCACACAAGTCCTTCGGTTGATCTCTTACCCCCACAACCCTCCCCTGTCTTCCCACTGTAGTTGGAGAGTCTGTTTGATGCTTCTTTGCCTCTGTATCTATTTTTGTTCATCAGTTTATAAAGTTCTTTATATTTCACAAATGAGTGAGATCATGTGATATTTATCTTTATCTGACCGACTTTTTTTTTAATTAAATCTTTATTGTTCAGATTATTACATTTGTTCCTCTTTTTTCCCCCCCATAACTCCCCTCCTCCCAGTTCCCGCCCCACCCTCCGCCCTCACTCCCCACCCACTGTCCTCATCCATAGGTGCACGATTTTTGTCCAGTCTCTTCCCACATCTCCCACACCCCTTTCCCCCCCAAGAATAGTCAGTCCATTCCCTTTCTATGTCCCTGATTCTATTATAATCAACAGTTCATTCTGTTCATCAGATTATTTATTCACTTGATTCTTAGATTCACTTGTTGATAGATGCATATTTGTTGTTCATAATTTGTATCTTTACCTTTTTCTTCCTCTTCCTCTTCTTAAAGGATACCTTTCAGCATTTCATATAATCCTGGTTTGGTGGTGATGAACTCCTTTAGCTTTTCCTTATCTGTGAAGCTCTTTATCTGACCTTCAATTCTGAATGATAGCTTTGCTGGATAAAGTAATCTTGGTTGTAGGTTCTTGGTATTCATCACTTTGAATATTTCTTGCCACTCCCTTCTGGCCTGCAAAGTTTCTGTTGAGAAATCAGCTGACAGTCGTATGGGTATTCCCTTGTAGGTAACTGAGTTTCTTTCTCTTGCTGTTTTTAAGATTCTCTCTTTATCTTTTGCTCTTGGCATTTTAATTATGATGTGTCTTGGTGTGGTCCTCTTTGGATTCCTTTTGTTTGGGGTTCTCCGCGCTTCTTGGACCTGTAAGTCCATTTCTTTCACCAGGTGGGGGAAGTTTTCTGTCATTATTTCTTCAAATAGGTTTTCAATATCTTGCTCTCTCTCATCTTCTGGCACCCCTATAATTCTGATGTTGGTACGCTTGAAGCTGTCCCAGAGGCTCCTTACACTATCCTCGCATTTTTGGATTCTTTTTTCATTTTGCTTTTCCGGTTGGATGTTTTTTGCTTCCTCGCATTTCAAATCATTGACTTGATTCTTGCGCTCCTCTGGTCTGCTGTCGGGCGTCTGTATAATATTCGTTATTTCAGTCCGTGTGTGCTTAATTTCTAGTTGGTTCCCCAATATAAGATCGAGGGTCTTATTAGTTTTCGTGTAGAGCTCATTAAGTTTATCGGCAGCTTCTAAACAGTTCTTGAGAGACCTTAAAAGTGTGGTTCTGAACTCTATTTCTTCCATTGACAATTTTGTCCTGTTTCTTTGTCTCCGCATTTTGTTATGCTTCCTTGGTGCACCCCCTAGTGGTCTTTGTTCACAGTCTTATAGATAAATCTTGATTGTTGTAGCTAATTCCAGGGAGGGTTTGACCTCCAGGACAAGTGGCTATGAGAATCAGCTGTGTCAGCGGTGAGAGAACTTCTGTCCTCTAGGGAGGTGCTATTCTAGCCTTTGCCTGAGGCTATCCGGCAAATGCCTCTGTGCAGGGCTTGGGCGGGGCGGGTCGCACAGGATCAACAGGGTGGGCCGGAGAGAGCAGTTATGGCGGCTCTCAGTCCTGTCCCCAGGGGCTCTGCCTCTCTGAGTCCCAGCACCCGCTGCAAAGCTCGGAGAGAAAGCTGCACTAGCTCTGACGGAAGCCAGACAGTCCCGCTTCTCCCGTTTGAGTCTGGGTCCCTAAAGACTTGCCCGTATCTGGAGCTCAGAGTCTGCGACTCCCTCCCGATTGAAAATGCCAACCGCGCCCTCCGCCGCCAGCCCGCTCCGCGCACTCCGCACCTCAGAATTTGACTTCAGCACTGCGCCTCCTCTGAGTGTCCGTATGCGTTTCTCTTTCCTCCTAGTTGTAGGACTTCCACTCAGCCAGCGTTCCTGGGGTTCTGGGTGATGTCCGTTCCGTGTTTTAGTTTCACTTTTGAAGTAGTTGTTCAAAGCAGCAAACTCCGGCGTTAACCTTTGCCGCCATCTTGGTTCTCCTCCTCTGACCGACTTATTTCACTTAGCATAATGCTCTCCAGGTCCATCCATGCTGTTGCAAATGGTAGGAGTTCCTTCCTTTTTACAGGAGCATAGTATTCCATTGTGTAGATGTTCCACAGTTTTCTAATCCACTCATCTGCTGATGGGCACTTAGGCTGTTTCCAAATCTTAGCTATTGTAAACTGTGCTGCTATGAACATAGGGGTGCATATATCCTTCCTGATTGGTGTTTCTGTTTTCTTGGGATATATTACTAGAAGTGGTATTACTGGGTCAAATGGCAGTTCCATTCTTAATTTTTTTGAGGAAACTCCATACTATTTTCCACAGAGGCTGCACCAGTCTGCATTCCCACCAGCAGTGTATAAGGGTTCCCTTTTCTCCACATCCTCGCCAGCACTTGTCGTTTGTTGATTTGTTGATGATAGCCATTCTGACAGGTGTGAGGTGGTACCTCATTGTCGTTTTGATTTGTATCTTTCAGATGATTAGTGACATTGAGCATGTTTTTATATGCCTCTTTGCCTTCTGTATGTCCACTTTGGAGAAGTGTCTATTTAGGTTCTTTGCCTATTTTTTTAATATATATTTTATTGATTTTTTACAGAGAGGAAGGGAGAGAGATAGAGAGTTAGAAACATCGATGAGAGAGAAACATCAATCAGCTGCCTCCTGCACATCTCCCACTGGGGATGTGCCCGCAACCCAGGTACATGCCCTTGACCGGAATCGAACCTGGGACCTCTCAGTCTGCAGGCCGACGCTCTATCCACTGAGCCAAACCGGTTTGGCTCTTTGCCCATTTTTTAATTTGATTGTTTGTCTTCCTTTTGTTAAGTTGTATGAGTTCCCTATATATTTTGGAGATTAACCTCTTATCAGATGTAACATTGGCAAATATGTTCTCCCATGCAGTGGGTTTTCTTGTTGTTTTGTTGATGGTTTATTTTGCTGTGCAGAAGCTTTTTATTTTGATGTAGTCCCATTTGTTTATTTTCTCCTTAGTTTCCATTGTTCTAAGGCAGTGGTTCTCAACCTTCCTAATGCGCCACCCTTTAATACAGTTCCTCATGTTGTGGTGACCCCCAATTTCATTGTTACAAATTGAACATAATTAAAGCATAGTGATTAATCACAAAAACAATATGTAATTATATATGTGTTTTCCGATGGTCTTAGGCGACCCCAGTGAAAGGGTCATTGTATTGCTAAACATATTGCTATGAAAAATGTCTGAGATTTTGCTAACCGTGGTTTCTTCTAGGATTTTTATGGTTTCACGACTTACATTTAATTCTTTTATCCATTTTGAATTTATGTATGGTGTACATAATATTCTTATGTATGGTGTAAATTGGTGGTCTAGTTTCATTCTTTTGTATGTAACTGTCCAATTTTCCCAACACCATTTATTGAAGAGACTATCTTTTCTCCATTGTATACTCTTGCCTCCTTTGTCAAATATTAATTGCATGTAATGGCTTGGTTTGATTTCTGGGTTCTCTGTTCTGTTTTACTGGTTTACATGTCTGTTCTTATGTCAGTACCAGTCTGTTTTGAGTACAGTGGCTTTGTAGTATAACTTGATATCTGGTATTATGATCTCTCCAAGTTTCTCAAGATTACTGTGGCTATTTGGGGTCTTTTTTTTATTCCATATACATTTTTGGAGAGTTTGTTCTAGGTCTGTGAAATATGTTGTTGGTATTTTAATAGGGATTGCATTGAATCTATAGATTGCTTTGGGTAATATGGACATTTTAATGATGTTGATTCTACCAATACATGAACATGGTATATTCTTCCACTTGTTTATATCTTCCTCTGTCTCTTTTTTTCAGTGCCCAGTAGTTTCCCTATTACAGGTCTTTTACCTCCTTGTTAAGTTTATTCCTAAGTATCTTAATTTTTTGTTGTAATGGTAAGTGGGATTTTTTTCTTTTTCTGAGAGTTCATTATTGGTTTATAAAAATGCCATGGATTTCTGTGTATTAATTTTGTATCCTACATTGCTGAATTAATTTATTAAATTTAGTAGTTTTTTATGGAGTCTATGGTTTTCTATGAACACTATCATGTCACTGCTAATAAGGACAGTTTTACTTCTTCTTTTCCAATTTGAATGGCTTTTATTTCTTCTTCTTGTCTGATCACTATGGCTAGCATTTCTAGTACTGTGTCAAACAGGAGTGGTGAAAGTGGGCATCCTTGTCTTGTTCCTGTTCTTAGGGGAAATGGTTTAAGTTTTTGCCCATTGAGTATGATGTTGGCTGTAGGTTTGTCATATAAGAATTTTATTATGTTGAGGTATGATCCCTCTACTCCCAATTTGCTAAGAGTTTTTTTTATCAAAAACGGGTGTTGCATTTTGTTGAATGCTTTTTCTGCATCAATTGATATGATCTGTGATTTTTGTCTTGCAATCTGTTAGTGTGATGTATCACGTTCATTGATTTGCTGGTATTGTACCAGCCTTGCATCTCCAGAATGAATCCCACTTAGTCATGGTGTATGATCGTTTGAATGTATTGCTGGATCTGACTTGCTAAAATTTTGTTGAAGACTTTAACATCTATGTTCATCTGGGATATTGGCCTGTAATTCTCTTTGTTTGTAGTGTCTTTATCTGGTTTGGGGATTAGGATAATGCTGATCTCATAGAAAGAGTTTGGAAGTGTTCCTTCCTCTTGAATTTTTGGAATAGTTTGAGAAGGATGGGTGTTAGTCCATTGAATCTTTGGTAAAAGTCCTCTGTGAAGCCATCTGGACCAGGGCTTTTGTTTGCTGGGAGTTTTTATTTTTATTTTTATTACTGCTTCAATTTCATCAGTAGTTATTGGCCTATTCAGGTTTTCTGATTCTTCCTGTTTGAGTTTTGGAAGATTGTATTTTTCTCTGAATATGTCCATTTACTCAAGATTGTCCAGTTTGTTGGAACAGAGTTGTTCATAGTATTTTTTTTTATAATCCTTTGTGTTTCTGTGGGGTTAGTTGTTACTTCACCTCTTTTGTTTCTGATTTTGTTTATTTGGCTTCTCTATGTTTCTTGGTGACTCTGGCTAGAGGTTCATCAATCTTGTTTATCCTTTCAAAGAACAAGCTCTTGGTTTTATTGATCTTTTGTATTTTTTTTAGTCTCTATGTCATTTATTTCCACTCTAATCTTTACTATTTCCTTTATTTTACTTACTTCTCCACTTCTTGTTTTGTTTTTTCCTCATAGTGCCCACCAGCTTTCTGATATAAAGGGCGATGTTGCTTAGAGGAAGCTTTGCATGTTGGGGGTGGGATGGGTGGAGGAGTAGCCCCGGTCGAGCCCCTCACTGAGGTGGTGTACGGCAGGCCCCAGCCAATGGCCCTCCTGTACGACAGCTTTTTTTTTATCCACTCATCTACTGGTGGGCTCTTGGGTTGCTTCCATATCTTGGCTATTGTATATAGCACTACAATGAACATGGGGTGCATAAGTTCTTTCAAATTCGTGTTTTGGATTTCTTCAGATATATACACCCAGAAGTGGAATCAATGGGTCAGAAGGCAGTTGCATTTTTTAATTTTTTTGAGGACCCTCCATACTCTCTTTACTATGGAAGGAATGGGTGAAGGATCTCCTTAGCCTCTTTATCTACTGTGTTCTAGTAGCATGTGGAGGACCTTAAAAAGTTGGTTTCCTGGTTCTGTAAGGGATGATTCATGTCTTTTAGGCTCAGCCACATTTTTTTCCAACCTCTGTGTCCTTAGGCAGAAAGCTGTGGTTTAAACATGGCATCCCAATGAGTCAGGAAATTACTCCATTTCTTACCAAACTGCTTTTCTCTCTAATGGGAAGCCCTGAAATAGATGTGCCTCACATCCCTGCTGCAAGCCTTTGCTGTCATTTAGAGGAGCTATTGCTCTATCAGAACTCACACCGAAGCCTATTATTCCAGGGAGACGATTTTGTTATAAAGAAGTGATTTGTTATTTTAAGACTTGGCAAACAAGCATATGAGGAAAAAAGTTCATTTGGAGAGATAGCAATAACTCTCGGTGAGGTGTGCTTCTACCTTACTTGGCTTTGTTTTACAGAAAGAGCCAGGATTTGGCACGAGTTAAAATTCTTTAAAGCTAATTTATCAGGCTTAGCCAGCTTCTGCTCATTGCCCTTGAAAATAGACTGCCTTGTCTTTTATACACCTACATGTGAAACACCTTCTGTTGCTTAAGTGGGACAAGTGGGAAGAAATACCCAATAAAGCAGTGCAGATGCCTTGTGCTCAAATCAGAAATTGGTGGAAATTGACACATGACAAAATAATCTGCTAAGTTTTGCAAAGCCATGCTATGTCTCCATCAGTGATTGTCTGTGCTGAGTTATCATTTATTCCAAGTCTCATTGGAAGCAATTACAGACATTTTAAAACAGGCAGTCAAAATAACAAGTCATTTAGACGGGCAATTATGCATTATATGTAGTTGTCCTTTCTATTAGAAGATGACACTATTGATGCTACAATCTCCCCATGTGAAAAAAAAATGTGGCTGAAAGACTGAAGTGTGACTGTCAGACTCTTTCCCTAGGATCATGCATGCTGCCTGTCATTTTGCTGTGAACTCAAGTGGCAGCCTGCAGGCGTCCTGGCTTTTCTTCTCCACCTCTTAGCCTCATGGTCAGGGTCTAATTAGGCATTATGAGCAGACCAAGAACACATTTACAAAGTCTGCTCATGTTGGAGATGGTTTTGAGGCCTAGGTGAGGGTTATAGGCTTCTGGGTGGTTCTCGAGCTTTGACCCACTGGAGGTGCAGTGGGTTTGGCAGGCATTTCCTTTAGGGTGACAGAACAGGGAGGATTTTCTACCAAGCCTGGTGTCCTTCAGAACTTCAAATCAATCCATGTCTTTAGTGGAAGCTGTGAAGACATGGGATTTCTTTGTTAAACTCATATTTGTGAAATGTGGCAGTCTGTGTTTAATGTGTTTGGTTGATTTGCAAAATAGGCTCCTTAAAAAAGTCGAGTTGTAAAAGGCTGTATCTTTCACTGAGAGGCTGAGTTAATAAGGAACAGCTGGGGCCCAGTGACGTCATGTGCCACCTGCATGAAAGGCCGCTCAGAGGCTCCCACCAAAGAGGTCCAGAAAAGTGGGTTTCAGACCTTTTATTTTATTTTATTTTTTGCAGAGGGTAATTTTTACCATTGAATTCATTTGCCAAGGAAGGAAGGAAGGAAGGAAGGAAGGAAGGGAGGGAGGGAGGGAGGGAGGGAGGGAGGGAGGAAGGAAGGAAGGAAGGAAGGAAGGAAGGAAGGAGGAAGGAATCATTTGCCAAACCCGAAAATGTATCACAGCGATCCAAACTGGCTTGCTGTGGATGAAGTTAGAATGGGAAGCCCAGGACTCATTCAGCTTTCTCATCTTCAGTAACAGTCCTTAAAGTTCCTCCTTGGCGTTTTGGGGAACAAGAATGTTTTTAGTGGTGGGATATATGTATCCCAGAGAGTTGACACATGACTCATTTGGATGTTGGAAGAAAATGTTCATAATTCTATTCATATTTATTTTCCCTCATTTAAAAAATTCTGGTTTTATATGTATGATAATATACTAATACACTGATACATTGGCACCTATAATTTATAAGTAAACATCATATTTTAGAGGAGCTTGCCCAATTTATTTTCCATTAGAAATACACTATTGAGACTATTTGGCAACTGCTCATTGGGCTCCACCAGCATGGCTCAGTGGTTGGGTGTCAACCTATGAACCAGGAGGTCATGGTTCAATTTCTGGTTAGGGCAATATGCCCAGGCTCGATCCCCAGTGGGGGGTGCGTAGGAGACAGCCAATCAATGAATCTCTCTGATCATTGATGTATCTATCTCTTTCTCCCTTCCTCTTTGAAACCAATAAAAATATATTTAAAACAAAAACAACAACAAAACAACTAAGGCTAAATTAAATGAAACCCAGCTAGTCTACTGGATGGGTTCCTTTGAGCTACTGGATAATACCAAGAAGCAAAGACAATTCAACCCAAAGATATCGGGAGATTCAATGGGCTGCATTCCAAATAGGCTATGACTAGATTTTCTGGTACCTCCAAGCAATGGGTAAAAAATTCTAAATTTGAACATTTTGTATTTCAGGGTATGTTTGTCTATTGCATCTGGGCAACCAGTACCAAGCAAAAATGAATCCAGACTTTTGGTGAAATGTTCCAAAGCAAGAAATTAGCAATTGGGAGAAAAATGGCACAGGCTTCTTTGAGGAGATCAAGATTGAGTGCAGCAATGGGGAGAGATGTTGATTATAGTTTTCAGTCCACCTGGGTTCACATCAATTTTGTCTGGGTTCACGCTCCTATATTTAATATTTGACCTCTGGGGCATTAGGTCTCTAATTTCAAATGGTTATTTTTTTTTCCCTTTTATAGTTAAGAAAAAGCCTTTTAGAGAAATTATAATTTTTACTTGTTATATTTTTATATTCATACTTTTTATAAAGTAAAAATCCATGTTAATCATTATCCTCACAAATAGATAAAACAATATCAGCAACCCAGAAGCCCCCTCCAGATGTCCCTTCCCACCAATAGTCCCCTTCCTACCACCATCAGAGGTAACCATCATACTGCTTTTTTATGATTTTCTTTATAGTTTTATCATCTGTGTATGCTATTCCTAAACAATACAGTTTTGCCTATTTTTGAATTTTATTTTAGTGAAAGATTCTGTAAACATTTTTCTGTGTCTTGCTTTTTACTATTCAACGCTGTATTTCTTTTTTTTCCTCCCTCCCTCCCTCCCTCCCTCCCTCCCTCCCTCCCTCCCTCCCTCCCTCCCTCCCTCCCTCCCTCCCTCCCTCCCTTCCTTCCTTCCTTCCTTCCTTCCTTCCTTCCTTCCTTCCTTCCTTCCTTCCTTCCTTCCTTTTTTAATCCTCATCTGAGGATATTTTTCCATTGAGTTTTAGAGATAGTGGAAGAGAGAGAGAAAGACTGAGAGAAATATCAATGTGAGAGAAACACATCGATTGGTTGCCTCCTGCGTGCCCTGACCAGGGCCCTGGCCGGGGAGGAGCCTGCAACTGATGGGCTGTTGGCCAGAATCAAACCAAGGACCCTTTGGTCAGCAGGCCAATGCTCGATCCACTGAGCCAAACTGGCTAGGGCTACTCTATCACTTTTTAATAGCATATTCCTTGCAGTATTTTCAAGTATGTTATTATTTCTTTATTATTAATATCTATTTCTGACAATTACAGTATTTGAAGCTGTGTACATTTGTTTCTGCTGTCTATTTTTATGCTTCTTAAAAGTTATGTTGTTTTGTTTCCTGTGTCCCTTGTCATCTTTGACTGATTATGGTTCCCCGACCTCAAAAATTGTGTGGTTCTTTGAAGCCTAGGATGGATGTGCCCTCCTCCAGGGATGACTTGGGCTTGATTCTACCAGGTACTCAGACACCTTAACGATTAGAGATGATCTCAAACCAGGTTTCTTGGCTAATTCAGCTGCAAATCCATTTGAGGGCTTGTCTGTGGCAAAATTTTTTGTGGGCTGTTTACGATTCATTTTTTCCTCTGCTAAGGCAGACTTCTCCTGATCTTGGAGACTGGGAGTTGATTTTGGATCTGAGTGTGTGAACCTTTGTGCTCACAACTTAATATGTGATCCTAAAGACTTCCCATGCTTGACTGACCCTGGGCCTTGATTTCTGTCTCCCCTGAACCAGATGTGGTATAGGCAAATGCCCTCTGGGCAAAAGTGGTGTTGGTGCTCCAGTAGTAGTACCCTTATATCTCTGGATAGTCTTTCATCCAAAATTGAGTCTTCAAGTAAGTTGATGCTTTTAAAGTGGTTAAAACAAGTCTATCCTTTCTTTTTTCTGTTTTCAAAAGATGATTTTATCTGAACATCTCTGGGAACATTACTGGGAACAGGAAGTCCTAATTTGATATTCATATTGTCTTTGAGTGTAGGGTATTGGTGGATTTATTAAGAAAAGGTATACTTAATTTCTAAGACATTACTTATACATAATTCTTTAAACCTTGGTGGTTTTATTTAATGCAAGTTCTTCTCACTACCCTTTCCCCCATATTTAAAGAAACTCTTGCCCATTAGGCATGTCAACTGCCATTGAGAGGTACTAATGCCTTTCTGCCTTGACCTGCGGTAACTGTGAGATAATAAAGGTATGTTGTTTGGAGCTGCTAATACTTAGGAATTTTACTGTTTTCATGTTAATGACAATTTATTATATTATTTGGTGGTACTTCAAAAAGCAAAGAATCCACCCTCAAGAGATGGTATATAAGCCAAGTGAGTTTCTGAAAGATTGGAGATGAGCAAATAGTGGCCCTGGTGGTAGGTCCTTCTAGCTGTTCTAGCAATAAGGACATTTATTGGAAGAGGTAGATGTGGAGAATCGGTTAGATAGTAGGTTTAAAGGGAGGGATACAGTGTGTCAGGATGGCCGAGTGGTCTAAGGCGCCAGACTTAAAGGGAGGGATACAAGTATACTTGTGAATGTGAACTAATATTCATTTAGTACTTGCTAGGTGCCACTCCAGTGCTAGAGACTTTACATAGGTTATTTCTTCCAATGAGGTGTTAGAGGGCAAGGCTACTGAAGCCACTGGCCTATTTTTATTAGCAGCTCCAAAAACATACCTTTATCATCTCACAGTTACTGTAGGTCAAGAGACTGGGCCCTACCTAATGGGGAGGGAGTCTTCTGCTCAGGGTCTCACACAGCCGGAATCACTATCAGCTGGGCTGTATTCTTATCTGGAGACTCAACCATGGAAGAACCCACTTCTAAACTCACTCTGGGTTTTGGCAGAATTTATTGCTTTTCTTCTGTAGGATTCGTGGAAGCTTTAAGAAGATGGAGAGAGGGAGAGAGAATGAGAGACACGGAGAGACTACAGACAGAGGGAGGAAGAGACATTAGCAAAATTGGTGCTGCACTCTATATAATCACATGCACACTGAAGCCATCAATCTTAAACTACTTAATAATTATATCTTGTTGGTGATATCTTAGCTGCTTTAATGTTTGGTTCCAAAACCATTTCCAACAACGAAGGGTCAAGGGAGAGTCAAATGTAAAATTGTCACATCTGACTTTTGATGGTAACAGTCATGTCTCTATTCATAAATGGAGCCAAGAAGAACTCAAGGAATGACCTCTATTAAAGACCCCTCTGGAGCTGCTAATAAATAGCAGAATGTATTTATTTGAATTTCATTTTTTTTAGCCAATGCATAACCTCTGTGAAGACTTGTAAAATTACTAAATTGACAAAAGTGAGCAGTAGGAAGGCTTGGATCATCCTCAGATTGGATAATCAGCCTCCAAATTATCGTCAGTTTATAGGATTCATTTTCATGGTGGCAAAAGTGGGAGCTGTAACTTCAGCCCTTTTCCTTCCTGGAATGTCTTATGGTGGTAAACCACCGCCTCTGCGAAAGTAGCTTTGTGTAATCTTTGGTGCTGACATCAGACAGGGTTTGCACCATAAATTCTGCATGAAAGAAATGGCAAATGCAGAATTAAATGTTAGTCAGTTCAGCTTGTCTCTGAGCAATTGCTTTAGCTTTCACAGGCTAAAGCCTTCAGCTGTTACAGCACTGATTGGAGGTAAAGAGCTGGCTCTCAGGAGAATACTTGCTGAAAAGAACCGGACTATGTAGCTTTGCCTCTTTAAAAATTCTACTGCTAAACCCTAGGCCGCTTTGCCTCCTTGCTATTTTTGTCCATTGGCAATTTCCCCTTGAAATTCTATCATCTAATTCTCCCCCAGGCTTTACTTAACCATGTGTTGAACTGCTAAATGCTGCTTCAGCTAATGCTACCACTCAAAATATAGCAATCTCTATGCAGGGTCTAGAAACTGGAGGTAAAAACCCACAACTCTCCTTTGACCTTTGAGGAAAATAGCTCTTACTGTGAAGACTACAATGATTTTGCTTACAACAGTTTTAGGTAAAGCCAGAAATCATATGGTAAACTTTTAGGAACTCACTGATAGCATATATTTTTGTCTCCATAGAACTGGCCTCCCTGCAACTGGCTGTAATGCTACCACTCCTTAGATTTGTGCCTGAATCTTTCACCTCACCAAACATAATGCTAGAGTCTTTCGATATATCCATTTAACAGTACACTACTCTATGAAGGAAGCATTATTCTTTCCATTTCATGGGAAGAACTTGGAAGCAGAAAGATTTTTAAATGGTAGCAGTGAGTTTCTAACCAAGTTCAGCATGACTTTAAGGACTATGCATTTCCAACTCTACCTTGCAGTTCTTGCTGTCCATCTGAAAGAATTTATCTCCCAGGAATACTGCAGGCTGAGAACAGTATTGAAATAATTAACTCTCTTGGGGATTTCCTTATGGCAGACCGACTTCTGTGGTTTATGATTGAGGAATTGGCAAATGATCATGTATTGTTATAATTTTCTCCATTTCCTCTGAGAAGGACAAAAAAAAAATAATCAAGCCTGTGTACACAATTGGTTGTCCAGAGGAAGAAGCGAAGGCATGACAAAAAAATCACTGTAGCATGATTAAGAGGAGTTTTAATTATTAGACTCTTGCTTGGAGTAGACCTGGACCTAACTCATAGCCTCAAATCACAGCTGAACCCAGCCAATGTCAGTAAACCCAACTGCCCCTTAGACACTTGAGCAAGAAATAAATGCTTATCGTCGAATGCCATTGAGATTTCTGTAGATAGAAACATTATTGTGGCAGTGGCTAACTCAGGGGTGGGCAAACTTTTTGACTCGAGGGCCACAATGGGTTCTTAAACTGGACCCAAGGGCTGGAACAAAAGCATGGGTGTGGATAGAGTGTTTGTGTGAACTAATATAAATTCAAAGTAAACATCTACACTAATAAAAGAGAAACATGGTAATTGGCGTATGACCGCTACCCTTTTCATTGGCTAATCAGCGAGATATGCAAATTAACTGTTAGCCAAGATGGCGGCCGGCAGCCAGGCAGCTTGAAACTAACACGAGGCTTGCTTGGTTCAGTGACGGAGGAAACCAACGTTCCCCGCCTGTGGCTGCAGGCCTCTGAGCCTGCAGTTTCAAACATTGTAACAAATACCGCCGGACTTCAGCCAGCAGATTCACAACATTGTAAGCAAAGGCCAGAAACCTACTTTCAGCCGGGAGGCCTAAGAGCTAGAGCCAAGCCTCAAGCTAAAGTTAGCCCAGAATAAAAAAGAAAAAAGAAAAAAAAGGAGCAGTTGGGAACTTCAGTCACCCCCAGCCTGAAAACAGCCCTCAGCCCCTCACCCAGACTGGCCAGGCACCCCAGTGGGGACCCCCACCCTGATCCAGGACACCCTTCAGGGCAAACCAGCCGGCCCTACCCATGCACCAGGCCTCTATCCTATATAGTAAAAGGGTAATATGCCTCCCGGCACCGGGATCAGTGTGACAGGGGGCAGTGCCCAAACCCCCTGATCGCCCTTCGGCTCTGTGTGTGACAGGGGGTGGGGCCACAACCTCCCTATCCATCCTGCTCTGTTTGTGACAGGGGAAGGCGCCCCAACCCCCTGATCAGCCCTGCTCTGTGCCTGATAGGGGGGAGCTCCCCAACCCCCCCCCCCACGGGCCCTGCTCTGTGTGTGACAGGGTACAGAACCCCAACCCCCCTGATGGGCCCTGCTCTGTGAGTGACAGGGGGCAGTGCCCCAACCCCCTGATTGGCCCTGCTCTGTGTGTGACAGGGGGCAGTGCCCCAACCCCCTGATTGGCCCCGCTCTGTGTGTGACAGGGGGCGGTGCCCCAACCCCCTGATTGTCCCTGCTCTGTGCATGACAGGGGGTGGCGCCACAACCTCCCCATCGACCCTGCCTTGAGTGACAAGGGACGGTGCCCCAACCCCCCAATCAGCCCTACCCTGATCATGACTGAGGGTGGCATCATAACCTCCCAATCTCCCTGCTCTGTGCATGACGGGGCGGCGCCCCAACTCCCCAATCGGCCCTGCTCTGAGCCTGACCAGGGGCTGCACCTAGGGATTGGGCCTGCTCTCTGCCACCCGGGAGCAGGCCTAAGCCAGCAGGTTGTTATCTCCCGAGGGGTCCCAGACTGTGAGAGGGCACAGGCCGGGCTGAGGGACCCCCCCTCCCCCCTGAGTGCACAAATTTTTGTGCACCAGGCCTCTAGTCATTACATAAAAGGGTACGGTCTTTTTTTTTCAATAGTTTTATTCATTTCAAACGGGCCCACGGTTGGGCTAACTGATACATTACTACTACAGAATATTTAAGTCTTAGTGATTATATTTCTCACTGAAATAATCCAACAAGTTGAAGTCTTAGCAGGTAGACCTGCCCTGGGATTGAACTTCTCAACTACTTGGCATTATTACCATTATTACTTACAGGTCTCCAAGGCCATCATGGGAAAACTTTATCTTTTAGGAAAAGGAAATAGTAACCTCACTTTTTGAAACAATATGATGATAATTTTTATTCTGGCTTTTTATACTTTTTCAAATTGTATCTCTTTAGTAGGGGTTTCATTTTTTTCAGAGAGTGATCATCATCAGCTGTACATGAAAAGGTACTTTTTCAAAAGATTGCTCAAATACACTTAGAAGTTGTTCACAGTGTGGTGGATCTACTGCTTTTTAGACTTTAGTAGCTTTTTGCTCTTCAAGAGCTCATCTTGATTACTTAAGGGTTGTGGTTCTCCACATTTTCTTTGCAAGGAACTGTTTCTGAGTAGAGCAAAAAAGAAAAGAAAAAAATGTGTTTTGCTTCTCATGATACTTTAGCATGGGTTTGAACAGCAAATTCTAGTCTTGGCAAAAGAAAAAATGTTTTGCTAATCTTTTTCAAATTCATAAAGCATCACATTATGAAATGTTCAATCTTTTAAGTAACAGGAGAGCTGTATCTGTTCCTGGCAGGGCCTTGATAAATAGTTCAAATACATGGGGTTTTTAGTTTTCAAACTCATTGTGTATCCTATATAATAATAGGGTAATATGCAAACTGACCCTAATGGCAGAATGACCAGAACGACTGCTGGACCAGTCAGTCTGAGGTGCACTGACCACCTCTTGGTACCTTTCCCTGGCCGGCAGGCTCTGATCACCTGATGGCCACCCACAGTGGGGGCGGGGCTGGCGAGCAGGCGGGAACAGCTGACCTCTCGGTCCCTTCCCCCTGCTGTCAGGCACCAATCACCTGATGGCGAACAGGGAACCAGGGATGGATGGCGGTGGGGAACGGGGCCAGCTGTGGATAGCTGGGGAAGATGGCTCTGATTGCAGGCCAGGCCTAGGGACCGTACCCATGTGTGAATTTCATGCGCCGGGCCTCTTGTAGATGATGTTTCCATTGTATTATGTAGAGAAGATGGGTTATATTGCTTTAGCAACACTTTTGTAATGATGTTCTGAAAAGTTTACACCTATTCAAATGATTTACTATAACAATTTTAGCAAAAAAATACATACAAACAACTAAGGGAATAATTTATTAACCATGTGTAGGTTTTTTAACCCATTGTACGCCATAAGCATCTGTAGACACAAGCAGTGGACTTTCCCCACATGCCACGCATGTCTATAAAAAAAATGTTTTCCCTAAGTGGCAGCCCTGACCAATTTTAAAATCATTTTTCATGAGAATTTTCAGCTGAAAATATTCAATGACACCCAAATTGTGAGTAATATATTTATTTTTATAATATTCATTACAAATTGATTTTTTTTTTAAATTCAAAATATTTTGGCATGTGGGGATGGTTTCCATTTTGGATGTGTGGTAGTTAACTGGTTAAAAAGCTGTGATACATTTACACAGTGGAATACTACTCAGCCATAAAAAAGAAGGGAATCTTACCTTTTGTGACAGCATGGATGGACCTGGAGAGTATTATGCTAAGAGAAAGACAAGTACCACATGACTTCACTTATGTGTGGAATCTAATGAACAAAATAAACTGATAAACAAAATAGAAACAGACTCATAGATACAGAGAACAGACTGGGAGGGGGGTTGAGGGGCTAGGTACAAAAGGTGAAGGGATTAAAGCAAAAAACCCCCCACAAACTCATAGACACAGACCACATTATGGTGATTGCCAGAGGGAAAGGGGGTGGGTGGAGGTAGACTCAGGTAAAAGGGGATGAATGGTGATGGAAGGAGATTTTTTTTTTTATTAAAAAATATGATATTTTATTTTATTATTTTTTTATTTTTTTATTGCTTAAAGTATTACAAAGGGCATTACACATGTATCCATTTCATCCCCCCGCCCTAGACAGTCCCCCAGCCTCCCCCATCCCCCAGTGTCCCATGTCCATTGGCCATGCCTATATGCATGCATACAAGTCCTTTAGTTGATCTCCTACCCCCCTACCTCCTGCCCCCCAACCCTCCCTGGCCTTCCCGCTGCAGCTTGACAATCTGTTTGAGGCAGCTCTGCCTCTGCATCTATTATTGTTCAAAAGTTTATAATGGTCTCTATTGTCCATGAATGAGTGAGATCATGTGGTATTTTTCCTTTATTGACTGGTTTATTTCACTTAGCATAATGCTCTCCAGTTCCATCCATGCCGTTGCAAATGGTAAGAGTTCCTTGATGGAAGGAGATTTAAATTAGGCCTTGGTTCCTGGCTTATATCTCATGACACTCATCTCTCTTATGAGGACTTATTTGATGTCTGTTTCCCCATTTAGATGCTTATCTTATGCACCTTTGGAATAATTACTTAATCCCTTTGAGTCTTATTTGTTAGTTTATGAAACAGGGTAGGAAAAATCAGCATCTTATCTATAATAATTGTACCCCATTCTCTCCTTTTTTACCTCAAATTCCATGAATATTATATTTTTAAATATCCTATCCCTTATGCCTCATGTTCTTTTTTCATATTTACATGATATTTTTTTACTGTGCTTCCAACCGAAATATAATTTATCTTCTAGTTCACTTATGTTTTCTTCTGGATTATTTATTCTGTAGTTAAAATCATCTATTACCTTCTTAATTTTAGTTATGGTATATTTTAGTTCTAGAATTTATATTTGATTTATTTTCACATATATACATGGGTAGACAAATGTAGAGTCACTGTTGTGAGTACATGAAACAGTTTATTCTTGTATTATCATTTATTAATTATTGTACTTATTTGTATTACAGCTGTAAAACCTACTTTTTCCCACCCATGTATTCTAGCTCTAGTGAAATTCTCCACATATATCTTTATTTTATTGAATATACCAATCATAGTTATTATTTTTAATCTATTTAAGTTTTATTTCTTGTAACAGGTCAATTTAAGGTATTATTGAATTAAAGAAAAGAAAGAAACTGGCAGACATAAAAGATACATGTCTAAGACTATGCCATGGAGAAATTTTAAAATTTTCATTAATATTGCTAACATTATCATTTTAGGCTATGGTTTGATGTATCAATATAGAAGAGAGATTTATTTATAAACAGAACATGGTAATTTAATTGGAGAAGCAAGTTTTAAAAAAGCCACACTAGCAGTTTTATTTTGTAATATAGTATTCTAGTCACATAAACTGTATTGCTTTGTCACAATTCATAAAGACTAGCAAAAATTTTCAGGAAGTGTGCTATATCTCATTAGTTTGGTATTTTTATTGAGGTATAATTGGCATATAATATATTATTTCTAGGTGTACATCAAAATGACCTGAGATGTGCATACACTGCAAAATAATCACCACAATAGCTCTAGTTCCCATCCATCACTCTATAAAGCTAAACATTTTTTCTTGTGATGAGAACTTTTAAGATTTACTCTATTACCAATTGCAAATATACAATACAATATTATTGACTATACTTATCATTCTGTACATTACATCCCCATGACTTAATTATTTTATAGCTGGAAGTTTGTACCTCTTGACCCCTTTCACCCATTTGGCTCATCCCCTAACCCCCCTCCCCTTTGGCAACCACAATCTGTTCTGTGTATATGTGAGTTTTCTCTTCTTTTTCTTTTATTTTTTATTCCACATCCAAGTGAGATCATACCGTACTTGTCTTTTACTATTTCATTTACTTATTTCATTTAGCATAATGCCCTCAAGGTCCATTCATGTTGCCACAAATTGCAAGATTTTATTCTTTCTATGGCTGAGTAGTATTTTATTGCATATACCACAATTTCTTTATCCATTCTTCCATCGATGGAAACTTAAGGTTGTTTCCTTATCTTGGCTACCTATAATAATAAAAGCGTAATATGCAAATCGACCAAATGGCCAAACAGCAGAACAACTGTCTGGATGACCTTCTGGACGAAGCCGAGGCTGGAAGGCCTACTCTTGCACGGATTTCATGCATCGGGCCTCTAGTTGTAAATAATGCTGCAATGAACATAGGGGTGAATATATCTTTTGGAATTAGTGTTTTTGTTTTCTTTGGGTAAATATCCAGAAATAGAATTGCTAGATCATATGATAATTCTATTTTTAATTTCTTGAGGAACGTCCATACTGTTTTCCATAGTGGCTACACCAATTTACATTTCTACCAGTGTTGTACAAAGATTTCATTTTTTCTATATCCTCTTGTTATGTCTTGTCTTTTTGATAATAGCCATTCAGACAAGTGTGAGATGATATCTTATTGTGGTTTTGATTTTCATCTTCTCATGTATGTATTGGCCATTTGGATGTCTTATTTGGAAAAGTGTCTATTTAGATTCTCTGCCTATTTTAATTGGATTGTTGGTTTTGATATTGAGTTGTAGAAGTTCTTTATATATTTTTGGATATGAACCCCTATCTGATAGATCATTTGCAACTATTTTCTCCTATTCATTAGGTTGTCTTTTTATTTTGTTCTTTCGTTTGCTGTGCAGAAGCCATTTTATTTGATGTAGTCTTGTTTATTTTTACTTTTGTTTCCCTTGCTATTAAAGTTGAATCCATCCAAACATTTACTAAGACCTCTGTCAAGAAGTTTACCGCCGGGTTTTCGCAGCCTTGGCCCGGCCCGTCAGTCCTCCGCCCCGCCAGAGGTGGTAGAGGGGTCCTTGCGGGCAGCGGGGCGCTCGGAGGAGCCTCCAGGGGCGCTCGGGCTCTTGGCATGTGGGCACCACCATGGTCCAGCTCACTGCTCTCTTCCCCAAGGCCTACCATGGAGGCCACCTAACCATCCGTCTTGCCCTGGGCGGCCATACCAACTGGCCTTTCTACCGCATCGTGGCTGCTCACAACAAATTCCCCAGGGATGGCCCTTTCATGGAACAGCTGAGCTCCTATGATCCATTGCCCAACACCCAAGGAGAGAGACTCTGTTGCGCTCAACTTGGAGCAGATCCGGCATTGGATAAGCTGTGGGGCCCACCTCTCAACTCGTTTAAAAGCTTCTGGGCCTTGCTGGTTTTCCCCCTCTGCATCCCATGATGATCACAAATGCTGAGAGGCTTTGATGGAAACGGGTGCACAAAATCCTCTTAGCATCTCAGAAAACAGAGACAGAGGCTATGGAAACAGAAGCAAGCTGACGTCAGTGAGCACAGCAGCAAGAAAAGGTCAAAGTCCTCGTAAAACACTTGTGCAGAGTTTTTTTAAAATTAGGTTTAGAGGTCAATAAATGGTGTTTTCCATGTCAAAAAAAAAAAGTTTACCACCTATGTTTTTATCTATGCATTTTATGGTTTCAGGTCCTACATTCAAGTATTTAATCCATTTGGATTAATTTTTGTGTTTGGTATAAGATAGTGACCGAGTTTTATTCTTTTTCACAAGGCTGTCCAGTTTTCCCATCACCATTCATTGAAAATACTATGCTTTCCCTGTCGTATAGTCTTGTCTCCGTTTTCATAAATTAAATGACTGTATATGCATAGGTTTATTCCTGGGCTCTCTGTTCTGTCCCATTGATCTGTGTGTCTGTTTTTATGCCAATACCATGCTGTTTTGATTATTACATCTTTGTAATATAGCTTAAAAATCAGGGAGCATAATTTCTTCTTTCTCAAGATTGCTTTGGCTATTGGGTTTTTTGTGGCCCCATACAAATTTTAGGATTGTGTTTTTCTATTTTTTGTCAAAAATGCCATTGGAATTTTGATAGAAATTGCATTGAATCTATAGATTTATTTTGGTAATACTGACATATTATCAATATTCTCCTAATTCATGAACATGAACTATTTTCCATTTATTTGTGTCTTCAATCTCTTTTCATCAATCTCATACAGTTTTCAGTGTACAGGTCTTTCACCTCCTTTGTTAAATTTATTGCTAGGCATTTATTTTATTCTTTTTAAAAATATATATTTTATTTATTTCAGAGAGGAAGGGAGAGGGAGAGAGAGATAGAAACATCAATGATCAGAGAGAATCATTGATTGGCTGCCTCCTGGATGCCCCACACTGAGGTTGGAGCCTGCAGTCCAGGCATGTGCCCTAACCGGGAATTGAACTCAAGACCTCTTGTTTCATGGGTTGATGCTCTACCACTGACACACACCTGCCAGGCCATTGCTCTCTTTTAAGCTGTCAGTCCTAAAGGATAAATCAACTGTACAGTTAATAATAATGTTTTCTAATTGTTGAGAATTATTTAATATGTTAACTTGTTTATCTCCTCAATAATCATATTGTTAATCTCATTTTACATGTGAGGAAACTGAGACACAAAAAGATTTTAATAACTTGCCCATAGTTATATATCTAGTAAAGGGCAGGCCTGAGATTTGAATTTGGCCAGTTTGGCATGCGAATCTGCAAGTTTAACCATGGAATTATGCCTCTGTGTTTATATTGTGCCTATGTGACCAATGGATAGTAGCAGAAACGGTAATCATTAATTTAAAATATATTTAAATCATGTATATGAATTTTAAAAGGCATGGGAGAAGGTCAGGACAGTTGAGGATTAGAGTAATATATTAAGATGGGATGGTATATAAAATGACATTGGAACTTTTTATGTGAAATAACATGTTCATTATTGTATAGTTTTTCAGAGAAGCACTAACAGAAATATAATGCAAACCATGTATGTATTTTAAATCTTTTGTGTTGTTGTTGTTAATCCTTACCAGAGGATATGTTTTCCACTGATTTTTAGAGAGAGTGAAGGGAGGGGGGAGGGAGAGGAGAGAGAGAGAGAGAGAGAGAGAGAGAGAGAGAGAGAGAGAGAGAAGAGAGAAGAGAGAAACATTGATGTGAGAGAGACACATCAAGTGGTTGCCTCCCACAGGGGACGGGGATCGAATCTGCAGTTCAGGTATGTGCCCTTAGCGGGGAATCTAAGTTTTGACTTCTGTACTTGGGCCAATGCTCTAACCACTGAGCAACACAGGCCAGGGCTGTAAATTTAATATTTTTAATCAGATTAAAAAAGCAAAAAGGAGCAGGTAAAATAATTTTGATAATGTATTTTATTGAATTAAATACATTAAACATTTCATTATAACATGTAATCAATATGCAAGTTATATATATATACATATATATATATTTCATACTAAGTCTTCAAAATCCAATGTGTATTTTACACTTAAAGCATATCTCAATTTGGACTGGCCACGTGTCACATGCTCAATAGCTACAGGTAAGCTAGTGGCTGCTGTATTGTACAGTGTTGATTTAGCAGACTAAATGTCTTAGGAGTGACTCTTAATTTTTGTTTCCATGCATTATTCTGACTTTCTTTGCTTTATTTTCATGTACACCATACACTGTCATTTAGTTTGTCTAAAAAATTTGATGTGTCTATTCCAATGCCTCATGAAACCTATTGTGTTAATAGCAGAACCCAGGAATTCTGGGCTTCCTGCTGCATCTGAAATTGTATAGATTTTTATTTTTCTATATGGTGACTCTGAACTTGTTTTTTGGTGGATCACTTTTTGGGGGGTGTACACAGATGAATTGATGAGCACTCTATTTTGTTTCAGAGCCCCAGCTTTCTTTCTGGCAAAGAGAGTGCATGTGGGCTAATGAACTGGATTCACTGGTCTCTTTCTTTTCCTCCACAAACCACCTTAAAATCTAGTTCTGGTTTCAGAGGAATTTCAGCAATATCGATGTCTCTTCTGATAAGTTCTCAGGGTCTAGGTAATTAACTTCTTTCCACTAAGCCTGTGGGATTCATTTCTATGGAGCAATTATATTTCCAAAGCTGTTATACTTCTATGGTGTCTGTTTGCCAGAGGTTAGATTGAAGTACACTTAGTGACTTAAAACTGAAATCTGAGCAATGGCGTGCAGTAATGATAGAAACAGATTACTGAAATAAAATATGGCAATTCATGAATATTGTATTTGTATTATATGATTCTATTCATCATCAACTCAGCAAGAGGTGCAGATTTATTTTAAATATATGTATTTAAATATATATTTATAAGTAGAGAAAATGTACATAAAGAAAACCAAATCATCACATTTTTTCATTTAAGTTTTAGGAAGTTTTGTAATTGGAAGCATTTTAGATGATAAACCAGGTTAAAGTAAATAACTTACTGAGAATCTAAGCAAATGTGGAGAGAATATTATTTGTACAATTACTTTATTGAGACTTTCTTTGACTAATAGTTTCTTTTGTTACAATGAGTGGCATTGACTTGGGGAGAAATTGTAGCAGCATCTTGGTCAGTCAGACAAGATGCAACTTTGCTTAGTCTATTGATTACTATAACAACTAAATAGATTGTTATACTGAGGGTGTTAAAAATGTATGGTTGTTATACTAAGTGACCATGAATAACCAAAAAAAAAAAATTGGGGAATATCCTAACCCTCATTCATTGAATTTACACAGAATTTCGGGGTTAATCTTGCTACCCACTGGATGTCACTGTTGCTGCACCAAAAATATCAAGTATTTATGCATCTTTTCAGTCCCCCAAAAGGCACATAAGGAAACATCAATTAGGGATATCAGTGATAATGCTGTGAGATAGAACAGAGAAGACCAATAGCTAGGTTTTCAGGTTGATAATTAAAATGTTACTCTCTATCTTTCTTGATTTTCACCACAATGACAGTCGATAAAACACTTTCATGTTGAGACTAGAGACTTTTGTGGAGTGACCCAGAGCTATCTTTGCTATCACAGTGGTGTTTTCATCATTTTGAAGCAGGGCAGATGTTCTTACATCTGTTCCTTCCTGTCCCAGGGAGAGTTGAAAGGAGTCTTGCTTGATTGAGTCCCTTTAGATATGAATATGGAAATTATATTTTTAACCTTAGTGTGACTGGACTGCTAAGTAATAAGTAGGAGAAAACATCTTTTGTTTGTGCAAGCTTTCCACTCCAGTGGTATAGAATTAATTTATATTAGAGCTGTCAAACTTTCTCAAGAATTAAGAATACATGTTTTTTTCATTTTTATCATTTGTTTACATCTGATCAGCTGAAATGCTGTCACTTATTGGTATATAAAGGCATGAGTTGAAAGCATTGGGTTCACAAAACAGTTATGGTTCTTAATGTTTATTTACAATGTCCAAAGAAGTCAAAAACTTGTATGGAGTTTACATTGGAGAAGATACGAATAGAAAATACCAGAATTGGAAATGAATATAGTTACCTTTATATCATAAGATGATCTTGCCTGCCTAGTGTTGACTTTCTTGAGCTTTCTAACAATGCTATTTAAGTGATTCAAGGAGAATCGTATACTTACTGCTAAACTCCCTGAGAGCATGTTGATGTTTTCTTATTCCTTTCAGCATCTCCAGTGCTCAGCATGGTGCTGATCATACAGTAGGTATTCAGTTATGTTGATTGGATTGGATTTGACAACATGCTAAGTGAGGGCCTATTATGATAGAATAGTAGACATCATAGCTTTAGGGAGCTTCAGACATACATGAGGAGAAGGCCTACTGACAACAAACAGTAGAAGAACCCTTTTATAGCAGTTCCATTCCCAGGAGTACTTTGATATTTCACTTCATTAGCTTGGGGACTTAGCTTGTGTCTGGTCATAGGTTATTATAATCCTATCTAATAAAAGAGAAAAATGGTAATTGGCGTACGATGATACCCTTTTCATTGGCTAATCAGGGCTATATGCAAATTAAGTGCCAACTAAGATTGGCAGTTAACTGCCAACAAGATGGCGGTTAATTTGCATATGTAGGCACAATGCAGGGAGGCGAAAGGGAAAGCAGGAAGAAGCCCCCTGCCACTGACAGTGATCGGAAACCCAAGGGCGAGCTAAGAGCTGGGGGGCAGGGCAAAGGCGGCCCTGGGGCCGCCTTTGCCCTGCCCCCCAGCCATGATCGGAGAATCAGGCGCCTTTGCCGTCCTGCCCAGTGATAGCAGGAAGTAGGGGTGGAGCCAGCGATGGGAGCTGGGCACGGTCGAAGCTGGCAGTCCCAGGAGCTAGGGGTCCCTTGCCTGGGCCTAAAGCGAAGCCCACGATCGCGGGGCCGCTGCAGCTGCGGGTCCCCGCTGCCCGAGCCGGACACCTCAGCCAGAGGCGTTAGGCCTGGGCAGGGGCGGAGCCTGCAACCGCGGGGAGCTGGGGGTCCCCTGCCCAGGCCTGACACCTCTGCCAGAGGCCTCAGGCCTGGTCAAGGGGCCGATCCGGTGATTGGTGATTGGAGGGTGATGAGGGTCAACTCCTCTGGCCGAGGCATCAGGCCTGGGTGGGGGGCGGAGCCAGGGATTGGGGGGATACGATGGTCCCCTTGCCCAGGCCTGAAGCCTGGGTCAGAGGCGTCAGGCTTGGGCGGGGGGTGGAGCAAGCGATCAGAGGGAGATGGGGGTCCCCTGCCCAGGCATGATTCCTGGGCCAGAGGCATCAGGCCTGGGCGGGGGCCAGAGCCAGTGATCAGGGGGAGATGGGGGTCCCCTGTCCAAGCCTGACACCTCTGGCGGAGGCGTCAGGCCTGGGCAAGGGGCCGATCCTGCGATTGGAGGGTGATGGGGGTCAACGCCTGAGGGCTCCCAGTATGTGAGAGGGGGCAGGCTGGGCTGAGGGACACTCCCCCCCCCACACACACCCAGTGCACGAATTTCGTGCACCGGGCCCCTAGTCCTATATAATAAAAGGGTAATATGCAAATTGACCCTAATAGCAGAATGACCAGGAACGACTGGTTGCTATGATGCACGCTGACCACCAGGGGGCAGACGCTCAATGCAGGAGCTGCCCCCTGATGGTCAATGCGCTTTCACAGGGGGAGCTCCGCTCAGCCACAAGCTGGGCTGACGGCTGCGAGCATGGCAGGTGGTGGTGGGAGCCTCTCCCACCTCTGTGGCAGCGCTAAAATGTCCGACTAAAGCTTAGGACATCCCCCAAGGGCTCCTGGACTGTCAGAGGGATGTCTGGCTGCCAGCTTAGGCCTGATCCCCTGGAGAATGGGCCTAGGCCAGCAGGGGGACATCCCCTAAGGGGTCTCAGACTGTGAGAGGGCACAGGCCAGGCTGAGGGACCTGCCCCCTGCCGCCCCTGAGTGCATGAATTTTCATGCACTGGGCTTCTAGTTTAAAGAGAAACAACATGTTGAAAGGCAATCATGGATGAAAACCTCAAATTCATCTATTTTTAAATGTTTTGAAATGTCTGTTTTTATGGGCTTCTTAATTTATTGTCTTTGATTTACTCTTTGAAGTTCCAAGGGGAGAGATGAATCATTTAAGGTCTTGCTACCCAAAAGGAGGTCTGCAGACAGCAGCTATGGCATCCCTTGAGGGCCTGCTAGAAATGCAGATTGCCGGGTGCCATCTCAGACCCACCGAATCAGAATCTGCATTTTGACAAGTTTCTTAGGCAGTTTGTATGTATGCTCATTAAAGTTTGAGAACATGGAGTTAGGCAATCTGTTATGTTAGCAATAAGAGCAAGGCAAAGCAGAAGCCCTTTTTCTAGAAGAAAAGTCTATTGTCAGAATAATAAATACTTATAGTGCTGTTTACTGGAGAACAACTAATGAAGACAAACAGTAGAAATGTTGTCAGTGAAATTTTTACAAAGCAGTTTGGAAAAGGTTTATCAGCACATTGAGGGAACCATTCTAAATTGGCCAAGAGATGGAAAAAACTAACAAGTCCAGACTGATCCTTGCCCCTATCCAGCTGTTTAATTTCCACTGTGAGGCTGCTCCATTGATTCTCCAAGGTCCAGTGAGCCTTGGTGATTTTTCTGTTCTCCGCCGTCTCAACCCTGGGGCAGCAATAGCTAGCATTTTGCTTTGTTGCCAGATACCTCTTCTGGAAAAGGGGTTGCTCACTTTGTATAATAATATTTTACAGCGTGACTCGCCTCATCCCACAGATTACTTCCATAATGAGAGGATGAAGGACCTGTGGATTCTGCAGGACCTCCTTTTAACAAAATTCCTGTGAATGCTGATGCACAGATGGGCTGGAATGAGCTTGATTCATTATTGCACACATACTCCAGCTTTGTTTATTATTAATGACACAGCAGACATTTTTCTCATCTCTGGAACTGAAAAAAGCAATAACCCCACCAGAAGGGAGACAGGAATTGGAAGATAATAAATATTTATCACCAAATCTCTCTCTTTCCTATCAACCACAAATGGAGGAGGAAATGAGTATCTAATTTCTTGAGAGCTGGTGCCAGGAAAACAAAAGCTTAAAATTTTTTTCATTCATCAACCAGATTGATTACTGTGGGTTCTAGAAATCTCAATATGGTTTTTTAATAGAGGGAGACACAGTGATTGAGCACAGTTGAGGCACTCTTTGAGATCCGCAATCCTGGCCAGATGCCACTTGCAAAAATTACTGTCATCTATCAGGAGTATTAAATAATACAATCTGATGGCTCTGTTCACAGAACAGTGTTATTTTGTTTGTTTTCCTGGGCTAAACACACACTATAGCAACAAAGACATAAAACTGCATTGTCTCATATAGGAATTGAGTTCATTTCAAGGAATTTACTAATATGTCGGACTTGTGTTATGTGTAAATAGAGGTGTGTTATGCAGTCTTTTTTTTTTCTATTTCTGGCATTGGATGGTGCCCTTTAAGGAGATGAGGTGTTCAAATTTGGTCAGAAGAATAGCTCAGCTTCTCTAGGACCAGGAACCAATTAACTCAATTTATGCATTTCATTGCCATAGTTTAATGCTAAAGACAAAAAGAGAACTAATATGGACTTCTAGTCCTATCACTGTATCACTATAACTGATAATCCATGTGACTTTGAACAAGTTGTTCTGCCCCTCAGCTTCCTCATTTGATAAATGATGGGATTGAAAATGGGGGTCCCTGAGACCCCATCTTGTATGAGAATTCTGACTCTACAACTCCATTGCTAGCCCTGGTTTCTTCTCTGAATCCCTATCCTACACCACCCAAATAACTCCAGTATGAAGACTGCCACAATGTATTTCTTATTTGCAACCTTACTCCTCTCTATTTTCTTTGTTATTCATCTGAGCTATATTTTATCTTTGTTTTATATTTATTTTCTGTTCATTGGCAAGCCATGACATAACTGTGATTTGGCATCTGTCTCAGTGCATATGTAATAACTTTAATTAAGGCAAGTAGCACAACTGCTACTAGTTTCCCCCTGAATTTTCCTTGTCAGCCATGTTTGTTGGGTGCTGTTTGTAAACTTGTTCATTTGGCGGGGGCGGCGGGGGGGGGGTTGGTTAGGTCCTCACTGAATGAGGAAAGAGTTTCATAGCTTCCTCCACAAAGGAGGGAAGACAAAAGGAATGACTGATCGAGACAGGATAGAAACAATATCCATTAGTTCTAACCATTTCTTGCTCAGCTTTTGTGCTCTAATGTCTTTCCTAGATGTTAAATGTAGAAATGTCTATAAAGGGAATACTTATCTCTGCATCAAAGACAAAGATATACACTGCATACATTTGGTGCACCAAATTAGAAATTCTCAACACACTGGATTAAATAATCACTGGGCCAGATTTCATGGGGTGAGTGAAGTACTCTCAGCACAGCAGATAATGTATTTCCCATTTTCCTAACTTTGTTACTGACCATTATGATGCTATTTAATGCCCTGGAGATACAATTTACTAAATGGTACACTAGTAGACTGAACAAGTTAATGCACCTCTCAAAGTGTCTACCTTATACCCAGGGAGCAACTAATTCCCCATATTATCACATCCAATATATTATAGAAATGTCAGTATGGCCATCACTATCAACATTTCACTCTTACAGCTTCTCTTCAACTTTGTTACGCTATTAAGATATGACTTCCTCACCATAAAAGGGGCTCATTTGTAGAAATAAGGCATAACCATCCCTATGGATTGGTGTGAATTGAGCTAGATTTCTAATTTTTTAAAATGTGCATATTTAAATATCCAAACTATTCTTGCATTTAGTGCCATGAAAGAGTACTTAATGATAATATCAATGATGATTATTGGACCAAAACACACATCTTTAATAGTACATTTTCACAGGTGGTAATTTTAAATGAATTTGTTCTCCAGCATTCATTCAAATACCTGTGCAATCCTGGGCCACTATTCTGTGCAGCTCTTGCATTTTCAAGATTCATTTTCTAATCAGTGAAATAATTTACCTCTCTCAGATGCTAGGTCAGGAGTAATGGAGCTGAGAGTGTTGCTAACTATGACATGCTGCCTTTTTGCTCATCTTGCTGGGAAATGTAGGATAAAGAACACCTTAGCATCATCTTTCTTCATTCAAAGAGGAAATAGACATTAA
This sequence comes from Myotis daubentonii, assembly GCF_963259705.1. Lineage (NCBI taxonomy): Eukaryota > Metazoa > Chordata > Mammalia > Chiroptera > Vespertilionidae > Myotis > Myotis daubentonii. The sequence goes on along the minus strand of NC_081861.1, from coordinate 123,451,650 downwards.
TCAACATTCAGTTCTGCCCCCAAATTCAGCAGTTCAGTTGTCCACAGTGTCACAGTGCTGTGTGGCACATGGGCCCCTAATCATGAGTTCTTCTTAAAAGAATGGCCAGTACCTATGGTGTATCCCAGGTGTTACCTGGTACACTGTCCAGAAGGGAGAAATGATAATAATGGGCAAAGTGGTAGCATCTCTCTTTAAAATTCCCATCACACAGTGTGACTTAGAGCCTTGCAAAATGCCGGACAGTATGCTCTGCTATTAACAATGATAAAATCAGTGCTTAGAAAGATTTACATTTTCACCAAGGAATGGAACGTAGCAGATTTAGGCTTCTAGCAATTTATCGTGTTGGCAGAAATGATTTAAGGAATTGAAATGCCACAGACCCTCTAAAATTCCTTAGGAGAGCAATAATAGAAAGCCAGGTGAGATGATAATCTGTATTAATAGATAGTTGTCTAACATTTTTGAGAGTACAATATGGAAGCCAAATTTTTATGCATCTTTTAAGTAATTTATGCATTGATGAAATGCACAAATTGGGGAGGGCAGGATCATGGAATTGACATTGTCTGTCTAACTCTATCTGAGGTAGTTTCAATCTTGTCTTGCCACATCTTTTCCATTAAACCTGACTGTTCCCAAATGTCTTTCACTAATTTTTAGTGCAACCAAGGCAACACAGTAAAAGGAACACATATTTCTAGGTTGGCTCGCTAGAATTTTTACTTTTGCTAGGTTTTCTGTCTTCCCATAATTTCTTATTATTGAATTAAAAGTTTAGTTAAACATTTTAAATTGAAGTATAGTTGGCATACAATAAATATTCTTTCCCGGTGTATGACACATTGATTTGACCCTATGCTTTAGGATGTGGTCACCCAAATACATTTAGTAGCCATCTATTACTGTACGGCTGGCGTGGCTCAGTGGTTGAGGGTCGACCTATGAACCAGGAAGTTGCGGTTCAATTCCCAGTCAGGGCACAAGCTCCGGTTGTGGGCTCGGTCCCCATGTGGGGTGTGCAGGAGGCAGCCAATCAGTGATTCTCTCTCATCTTGATATTTCTCCCTCTCCCTCTCCCTCTCCCTCTCCCTCTCTCTCTCCCTCTCCCTCTCCCCTCATCTCTGAAATCAATAAAAAATATATTTAAAAGATGTTATCGAGGAGCAGGTGGCTGCTTTATCAAGAAGAGACGAATGCCCAGAAAGTGGGAGTTGGAGGATCAAAGAATTATTTCTGAGATACCAACAGCACTAATCCTATCTGCAGGATCCCTACCTATTCTGTGTGCTGTACTTATTGGCAAAACCAAGGAAAAGGATAAATTGTTGCTCCCCAATGGCACTTGGGGCATCCAGCAACACGTGACATCAACTTCTTAGCTTGAGAAGCCTCTCAGTGGGAAAAATCTATCCTGCTATAGTCTTTGAATACCTCTGTGTAAACCTTCCTGTGTGATATTCCTTTATGAAAAAATAGTTCTAGTTTTAGCTCAGTATGAAAACATGTAAAATAGAGCCAGATATTAGGTCCCACGTTAAGCGAATCTGATTGTTGAATGTTGGATGTTTGGATTTAATAGAAATTAAAAGTCTTTCCATTATAAAAATGTTCTCCAAAAGTTTACTTTAAATAATTTAGCAACTTTTTCTGGTGTACATTAAAATATAATTGGATTTTTAGTTGACTTTACTAGCAACATGTCTATTTTGTAAAGTAAACTGCAAAAAAAAGTTATTTTCATGCTTGGTAAAGACACATTGTTCAAAATAATGATTACAGTGGAGAAATTGGAAGACACACACAGCTTTTACCCAGCAGGGAGTGTATTTTGAGACCCAATAAGTTTAAGCTAATTTGATTTTTTTAAAAAACACAATTTCTTCTCTATGCATAATTGTAGCAGTTAGGGATTGCATCTGACAGAAAATTCCAGAAAAGCTGACAAATAGTTGTTTTAGAAAATGAATGGGATTATTTGTCTAATGCTTCAAAAATCTGGCAGAATGCAGCTCAAGGATACCACTAAGGAATAAAATTCTTCCTCTTTTCCAGCTGTACCATCATAACCAATGGCTTTTCACTTTGAACACCTTGTATGATCCAGACAAGGGGAAGCACCAGTGGACTTGAATTTCATTGGACAGAGCTGAATCACATGGACACCCTTAAATGTGAGGGAATCTGAGAAGGTGAGCTTTCAGCTGTCCTGGCTTGATAGTAAAAGAAGACAAATAAAGAGTTGAAATGAGATTGATCTGAACAGTTTGCAGTATATGCCTCAATAACATTGGTTACTTTGAGAGAAGAAGGAATGCCATATAAAGAGCTCTTCAATTTCAGATGGTAGACTGTTTGGCTAGGTTTTGATACAGTGAAATTAAAATATATGGTGTATCCCTAGCCATTTAGGCTCAGTGGATAGAGCGTTGGCCTTTGGGCTGAAGGGTCCCAGGTTCGATTCCAGTCAAGGGCACATACCTGGGTTGCGGACTCAATCCCCAGTGGGGGGCGTGCAGGAAGCAGCCGATCAATGATCCTCTCTCGTCATTGATGTTTCTATCCCTCTCTTCCTCTCCCTTCCTCTCTGAAATCAATAAAAACATATTTTAAAAAAGAAAAGTGAGATCATTTGCAGAGATGAGTAGTAGAGATATTTACGATTTAGAGATGATGACTAATTTAGTTTTCATTTTTAAAATTCAAAGGGGGATTTAAAAGTTTTAATTCTGGTTCAGGAGCATGCCCTTAGTTTAAGAGTTATTTATTGAAAGATTTATTATAAACTTTATAATACTGTCCAAAGTTTACTCAGGAATATAGAGGCTGGAATCCTGTTGCTGGGAAAGTTGATATCTGTGGCCATGCAAAGAGTTTCCTACTGTTTTCCATCATTTATTTTAACATCTACAACTGGCAAAGTGATATTATTGATTGTCTTCATGCTAGGTTATCTAAAAGCAGCAATACCTGATTTTCCTGATGAGCATTCTTAACATTCAACTTGACTTTGGGACATGTATGCAATGTGAAGTTGGAATGCTGAACCTTGTTGGTAAGCTCATTCTTTTGCAAAATGTAAACCTGTGTACTCAAATTCAGCTTTGAATGTATATTGGTACATTTGACAAACTCCTAAAAATAGCTTATAGTACATTCTACTAAGTGAGATAAGTCAGACAGAGAAAGACAGATGTTGCATGATCTCACTTATATATGGAATCTAAAACTACTACAGTTTGTAAAAGCAGGGAACAGAATGGTGGTTACCTGGGGCTGGGGGTGGGGGAATTGGAAGATGTTGTTTAAGGGTACACACTTTCAACTAGTAGCTAAATAATTCCTGGAGACCTAATGATGATGGACAACAGTACTATATTATAAACTTCAGAGTTGCTAAGAGATTACATTTTAATTGTTCCCACCACAAAAAAATGATAATTATGTGATGTGATAGAGATTTTAATGAACTCTACAGTGGTAACCATATTACGATATACAAATGTATCAAGTCAACATATTGTACACCTTAACCTTACACATGTTATATGTCAGTCATATCTCAATTTAAAAAATGGCCTATAGTGGATAATGTCAGTGTTCTATTCAGTTCCAAAAAATATGCTACATATTTAACTTCCAGTTGTTAGCAACTGTGGCTCACTCTCTGGGGACGGCCCCCACTTTTCCCTGACATGTAGAGAGAGGGAGGGAGAAAGGGAGGGGAAGGGAGAGAGGGAGGAGGAGGAAGTGAAGGAGGGAGAGGGGAAGGGGGTTAGGAGGATGAGACTAACTCTTTCAGTCTTTCTTCCTTCCCTGTCCCCTACTTCCTCCTCTCCTTGACTGGTTTCCTCTGGCAGGTCTTCCTTAATTAATTACTTGTACACTGATTCTTGTCTTAGGATCTGCTTCTGGGGAGCCTGGCCTAAATTCATGCTATTTTTTTTTGTTTAAAACAGGGGTCAGCAAACTGCAGTTCATGGGCAAAATCTGCTTGTGGCTGGATTTGGTACAGTTTGCAAGCTAAGAATGGTTTTTATATTTTGAAATGATTGATAAAATCAAAAGAAGAATAATTTTTCATAATGCATGAAAAATTTCATAATATATATGAACGTTGTATGAAATTCAAATTTCCACATCCATAAAGTTTTATTGGAACATGTTTTTTTTAATTTAAATTCTTTATTGTTTAAAGTATTACATAAGTCTCCCCCCCCCGGCCTCCCCTTACCGCCCTCACCCCCCAGCACTTGCTTTCCTCACCTCCCCCGCCCCGTCTGTGTCCATTGGTTATGCTCATATGCATGCATACACTTCCTTTGGTTGATTTCTTACCCCCTCATCCCCTGCCTTCCCTCATAGGTTGAACAGTCTGGAACATGTTTTGTTTTGTTTTTTTAAATATATTTTTTTGATTTCAGAGAGGAAGGGAGAGCGAGATAGAAACATCAGTGATGAGAGAGAATCATTAATCAGCTGCCTCCTGCATGTCCCCTACAGGGGATCAAGGCCACAACCTGGGCATGTGCCCTGATGGGAATTGAACCATGATCTTCTGGTTGATAGGTGGACACTCAACCACTGAGCCACACTGGCTGGGCGTGAACATGTTTTTTATGTCTTGCCTATGCTGCTTGCACACTATAACAGCAGAGTTTAGTACTGTGACAGTTGCCATGTGGCTTTCAAGGCCTTAAATATTTCCTCTCTGACCCTTTACAAAAAACTGCTGACTGCTGGAGAAACATGAACCAGCTTCATGTGTTTTGTTAAGTTCTGAGCATTTCCAAGGCTTTGGCACCACTAGCCTACTTGACCATCAGCTCATAAGTCTTTTCAGTGTCCTTATGTCACTCTAGGTAGAGATAAAAATGCATTATTTATGATTTTCTAGCACCACTCTTCTGTAAGGCAAGGGAGGGGTTGTAATTTTCTGCAGAGGGGATATAAATTTCTGGCAGAGAAACAAAGTTCTTGCTTGGTCCTATGAGGTGTGCCAGTTGACAAAAAGCTAAACAAGTGTGGCTTGATTCTAAAAGAGGGATTTTTTTTATATTAAGTAAGAATTTCAAATAACCTGGAGAGCAGCCCTTCAAATATCTTTGATACTTTATTAATACCCAACCATTTCGTGTCCTAAAATTGACTTATAGATGCAGGTAGGATTTGGTTATTGTTGATCTTGGGGGATTTCAGTAATGATGAGATGCAATTCTATAACAAAGTTTTCCTTTATAGTTATTTATTTATTTATTTGTTTTAGTGGAATGACAATTTATTATTATTTTTGTCTTTTTTGTCAACATTTCCTTTTCTTTTTTAAATCTTTATTGAAAGTATTACATAAGTCCCTCTCTTCCCCCACTGACTTCTTCCAGCCTGCCCCCACCCTCCCAGGCTCTCACCAACCCATTGCCCTTTTTATATCAAGACTAGAGGCCCAGTGCACGGATTTGTGCACATTGAAAGGAAATTAATTAGAAGTGGCTGGGGGGCTGGGACTAGGCGAGATGGGCCAACCTCCCACAGTCCCTCCCCGGCCAGCTGCACCTGGGGCATGCCAACCTCCCACGGTCCCTCCCTGGCCGGTGGCACCTGTGGAGTGAGCAGGGTCCCTCTAGCAGGTGGGGTCCCTCGTCCTGGCCTGCGGGGATCAGGCCAAAACCAGCAGTCTGACATTCCCCGAGGGGTCCTGGTGTGTGAGAGGGCACTCTGCAAAGTTGCTGTCACTGGGCAGCTCCTGCGTTGAGTGTCTGCCCTCTGGTGGTCATTGCACGTCATACCTACCAGCTTAGGCTTTTATATGTATAGATTATATAGAGGGGGTCAATTAGTCAAACCAAAAATGCTTTATAATTTAAATAAAATGTTCATTCTCTCATTATCATTGCCCAGATCCCTGAGGCAGGTGAGATTGATTCAATTCCTGTTTTGCTAATGAGGAAATGGATAAAATGATAGATTAAAAGTTAGCTCATTCCATAGTGGTGAAGCTGGAGTGAGAACCCAGGCCTCTTGACTTCTAATCCAGTGTTCTTTCCACTAAACCACTTGACTATTTGCTGTGTGCTGAGCATTGTATGAAGCTCAGTGGGAACTTACAGTGAAATAATACTTACAATGGTACTTAAATTTAAATGTCACTTTAAACTCCCCCCTCCCACAAACATTTATTTTCTCTGCTGAAATTAGTATATATTAGATTCCTCTTGTTCATGCTGTCTTGTTTAGTAGCTGTCAAGTGAATTTCTATACACTTGAATTTTACATTATAATCAATGTAACACAATTGGTAACTAGAGGAAAAACCTTTTATCTATTAACTCCTCCTTTATTGGTCTCATGCTCTAAGAAAAATAGCTAGAACAGGAAAACTCTTTGTTATTTTAGGCTTTGACTAATAACTCCATATGCAAAAGATTTTTTAGACATTTTTAAAAGTTAAAATAGGGAAACAATTTTTTGGTTTGACAGGTCATATGGGTTTTTAAAGGATGGTGAAACAGCAGTTTTAGTGATACTGGGCAAAGAGTGTTTTGTGTGAGAAGCTGGCCTAATTGACCTAATTTTCAAATATGAAAAACAGTTTAGAGAATCATCTCTATAATTTATTTCACCATTTTGAAAACATACAAAGTCCTTTTGCTGATTATAAAGTTAGTATATGCTCATTATAAAAATGTGGAAACTGCAGAAAGTTGACGACTTATCCATGACCTACCCAAGGGCATTTACTACAAATTAACATTTTTGTGTATTTCCTTCAAGGTAATTTTTCCTCTAGGACTATAATGTATGCATTTGGGAGTCTTTCAGGATTTTGGCCTAGATTCTAGCACGTGGAGCTAACTTGGATTCTGGGAAGAAAGGTGGTAAAGCCCTTCTCCCTTTTACAAGTAGCTCAGTTCTCATCCAACCAGGAGTACTTCTTCAACTGAAGACAGCCTCACATCATGTGTCAGTACTTTATGCTTATGAATCATCATATTTCTTCTCATTAGGGTTATGAGTTTCATGAGATGACTAGAGAGGTAATTTTTCCCCCAGTCCCACAGAAATACTTTTGACGGACAGCCTGAAAAGAGAATAAAGCTGGTGTTTTTCCATTTGCCTTTAATCCTGCTCACATATTCTGTGGATGTACCACTAACTCTTCCAGTTTCTCTTTTTTCCCTGTCCCCTTCTTCCTCCTCTCCTTGACTGGTTTCCCATGGCAGGTCTTCCTTAATTACTTGTACACTGATTCTTGAACATCTGTTATTTTCATAGTGAGTCATTTAAAAGAGAGATTATCATGGACTTTTCCAGAAGGAATGGCAAATCCTTTCCTTTGTAGTGGCTTCCTTTTTTTTGGTTAATCCTCACCTAAGGATATTTTTTTCCATTGCTTTTCAGAGGGGGTAGGGAGAGAGAGAGAGAGAGAGAGAGAGAGAGAGAGAGAGAGAGAGAAATATTGAGGTAATCTCACACCGACTGGTTGCCTACCACATGCGCCCTGAATGAGGACTGGGAGTGGACCTACAATCCAGGTACTCGCCTTTGACTGGTAATCGAACCTATGACCCTTTGGTGCGTGGGTGGACTCTCTAACCACTGAACAACACTGGCCAGGGCGTAACTTCCTTTTTTAACAGCTAATTTTCTTTTATGGCGTCCTATAAAGATTCAGTGTATTGAAATTGTAACTTTTGAGTAGAAAATCTAAGTGAGTCTTGACACACACACACACACACACACACACACACACACACACATACATACACACATACCTTCAGTATACTCTTTGCATAGTTTGGTGACTAAGGCCTGATATTCCTAAATAGTAAACTCTTTGAAGGCTGTGTGATTTAATAAGACTGTATTCCTCATTTTATATATGAGTTTAGCAAGAAATTTTCTGCATGTAATCCCCATCCCTATATGAACTTTCATAGAGGGTAAGAATCTATTTTTCCTGCTTGTGAGTATATATATTATTGAAGATCAATCCACCAATAGCATGACAAGAATTCTACTGCAACGCACCAAGAATGTGGTGGCAAAACTTGGGGCAATAATTATGGATAATTACACATGAGAGAAGAACTCAAATATGTCCTTATGCCTTTGAGGTATAGATGGAAGGTCTCCAATAGTTTCTATTATACCCACATAAGGCTTAGCATCAGCGTGACATAAGTGTCATTTTCTTTGGCTAGCATTTCCTCCTCCTCTTGCTTGTGGTCCTTACTCACATAGTTCCCATTGCCTGAAAAGAAATATTGAAAGACAAATGTTTGAATTCACATACTAATTTAGCAAAGCTAGATGAAGACTCAAATGAATGTTTGTTTGATGTTAGTCTTTTAGGGTTGCCAAACCATCTGCCTCATTCAGCGATGGTCTCATTTTTCAAGCTTATTCTGCATTTTGTTAGTAGATTAATGTAATGGATTTTTCAGTTTGCCAGTCTTGCTCCCTTTTTTAAAATGCACCCGACACCACAAGAAATGATCTACGATGGTCTTCCCACATTTTGATCATGTCAGTAGGAGCAGGATGAAGTCAGTTGGGAAGTTGAGATACCATCTTAGATGGAGGCATCTTTGAAAGAAGAGAGTTGTCAGTTTAGTGGGGAAAGAGGCTTTCCAAGGTCATTTTGTTTAATATGTGTGAGTTGCTGTAATAGCTAGTGAGTCCAATTCTATGGAGTAAGTTGCTAACATCTTATTGATACATTAACTTATTTGGCCCTGGTTCCTCTTACAGTTTGTAGGAGTTAATATCTTACCCCTACATGGATATTGAACTCAGTTCTGGTTGCTAGAATCAGAACAATTATATTTGTCATCTACAGAGGTCTTTAAAATTTATTTTACTGACATTTACTTATACCCTGTTTACTTCCAAAAAAGTATTAAGACAGATTACCTGGAGTAATCTGAAAGCTAGGATAATTACAAGAGTTAAGATTCCCCAAGTTAGAGAGGTTAATTAAAAAAAACAGTAATTTAAAATTATGCAATTAGTGACATAAATTTGGAGGTTAGGGATCTGTGATAAACATTTGATAAGATTATTTCCAAAAGGGATATTTTAATATAAATTGTCAAAGTAGATTTAATGACCTCATTAAAAACCTTATTGATAAGGCAGAAATGGGGCATTAGAAAGTAGGTAGTGACTTCCAGAAGGAGGAAGAGGTGTTCCTTCCTTCATTCCCTTCTCCTCCTGGAGGAGGCCAGACAGGAAGTAATTTTTCCCTTTGGGAAAGGAAGTCTGAAATGATGGACATTTCCCTGCTCCTCTGCTGTCTTCACTCTGGACAGGTTAAGGAGGCAAAGTTAATTGAAAATGGAGAGGTCCATTTCTTAGTTTTTTTTCTTTGATTGTTATATTATTTGGGCTTAAGAATTTCCATCTCTTGCCCAGCCAGTGTGGCTCAGTGGTTAAACCTTAACCAGGAGGTCACGGTTCCATTCCTGGTCAGGGCATATGCCTGGGTTGTAGGCTCAATCCTCAGTGGGGGGTGTGCAGGAGGCATCCAATCAATGATTCTCTCTCAGTGTTTCTCTCTCTCTCTCCCTCTCCCTTCCTCTCTGAAATCAATAAAAATATATTAAAAAAAGAATTTCCATCTCAAAATTCAGATATTTCTGGAGAATATGAAGTTTACCCATCAACCACATCTTATGGGGTGTTAGGAAGGGAGAAATAACTTTTGGATTGAGTGACTCTTCGGGGGAAGGATAGCCACTCATGGGTGTCCTGCAGATTGGGGCTTTGGAAAAGCATAGATTATTATTAGGGCAGATTAGGAAACAGAGGAAAAAGCACAACTTTTTATGAGCACATGATAGGGAACAGAGGTGGAAGGAAAAGTGATTTAGAAAGAGGGAAATGTTTCTAAGAAGAGTTTATTTTGTACTTTTGCCTTAGGCCTTGAAGGTGGGTCAGAACTCATTACTCTTTTTTTAAAAAATATTTTTCTTGATTTCAGCGAGTAAGGGAGAAGGAGAGAGAGATAGAAACTCAATGATGAGAGAGAATCATTGATAGACTGCCTCCTGCACGCCCCCTACTGGGGATCTAGTCAGCAACCCTGGCATATGCCCTTGACTGGAATTGGGACCCTTCAATCTGCAGGCCGATGCTCTCTATCCACTGAGCCAAACCGGCTAGGGCAGAACTAGTTACTCTTGTGTTAACACTGAGACTCTGCTTAGTGTAGCACTTTGAACACTACCAGAGGGCCTGTACCTTCACACTATGAGGCAAATTAACCAGGTGGTCAATCACCTTATACGGGAGTGCTCAGAAAATAATTATGGCTCAAACCCAGCCACTGGCTGTCTGGCTGTATTTCCTTGGCATAGAATCTGGCAGTCTTTCAACTGGAAGAAGACCCCAAATTGGAAGGGTGTCAGCAATCCACATGCCACTTAGCCCTTTCTTTTCAATTTGGGAACCTCAGATGATCTGCCTAATACATTGTTATACTTAAGCATCAGTCTGACAGCTCAACGCCTGATGGACGAAGAACATTAGGGTTTTGACAGAGAGAGAAGAGCCTCAGTTCACTTACACCCTCTCAAGGAGTTTCCTGGACAAGACCACTACTGAAGCTTCAGTGAGGGAGCTGCAGGGCTTATGATTTGTTGGGTGGCAACCCCTATGCCTCGCTGAATAGAGTTTGTGGACTTTGGTGCACAACAGAGGTTATACTGCTTAAGGCTGTGCTTGGCTTGCCTCCCTTTATAGTTCTCTTTCTCATATTGCAGAGTGGTTTTTATTCCCCTTGCAGCAGCAAACATACACAGAGATAAAAGCTTTCTGGGTTTAAGGGAAGAATAAAGAGTGTCACTTGGTGGGTTGTGGAAAAAAATATCAAAGTAAGGCAGGTCTCATAAGTCTTAAGCTGTGCTCTAAGGACAGAAAATAGACTGTGTTTATCTTCAAGTGACCCAGTTTTTCGTGTAGTTTGTGTGTTTTAGTTCTGGAACTTTTTATAAATATATGTGGACTTAGAGCCCCTTACAGTGTTATGGAGTCAGTCAAGGCACATGTTCCATGCAGAGTGAAAAATAAATTTTAAAAATGGAAGGAGGATTTCAGATTATTTCTGCTTCATGTCTATATTTTATTCATATCTATATTTATTTTTCTATATCCTGACATGGTAGAGGAGGAAGAAAGCCCTACCAGATGGATGAATCCTTTTCTAGAACAAATCTCTAAGATCTTTAAAATATATATATATATTTTTATTGACTTCGGAGAGAGGAAGAGAGAGAGAGAGAGAGAGAGAGAGAGAGAGAGAGAGAGAGAGAGAGAAACATTAATGAAAATTAATGATGAGAAAGAATCACTGATTGGCTGCCTCCTGCACACCCCACACCGGGGATTGAACCCACAACCGGGGCATGTGCCCTGATGGGAAATCGAACAGTACTCTGGTTCATCGCCTGATGTTCAACCACTGAGCCATCCCAGCTGGGCTAGGATCTTTAACTTTTTAACTGATAATGCCAGGATTTAGTCATACACTTACTCCTTTTAAGCATCTTAGTCAAAGTTTTGATAGGCAACTGAGAATTTTTCTAAAAAGGTTCTGCTTGCCTAAGGATGTTGAGCATCCCATTGACTGGGTAAAATTAAATTTAGCTAGCTGAAAAACTGGCTTTAGCCCAATGGCTTAAGGTCATTGCATTCTTGAGGAAATGTGAATTATTTTATGTGAAAGTGTGGTTCCTAGGGAACATGGGGGGGGGGCGCTTCAAAGGTTGACTGTTGGGCCGATTCATAGACTATTTACACATCAAGGATTTTAGAAGTTGTCAAACTATATGGCTTTAGTAAATAATGGTGTCCACATGCTCTCTCCATTTCACTCTTTCTGGGGTTTAGTCTCTGTCCCTCTCTTCCCTGACTTGTGTTTTGGAGGCTGACCAGCAAGGCCTACATCACTTATGCTCCCTTTCCAGCTGGCCTGTTGGATTTAGCCATTGGGAAGCACCAATAGGATATTGGGGAGGGGAGAAGAGAAATGGTGTTGCCAAACTTTGGGATGCATGCACCATTTTGCATCCCCACAAGTCTATAGCTTTTTTGTGAAAGCCAACAGCTTTAATTATTATTCATGTATTTTATAGATAAAAAAGGGAATATAGCAAAAGGATCAGGGCTGTACAAAAAAATGCAGGTTTGAACATGTCGGTCTAATCCAGGGGTCCTCAAACTTTTTAAACAGGGGGCCAGTTCACTGTCCCTCAGACCGTTGGAGGGCCGGACTATAGTTAAAAAAAACAAAACTATGAACAAATTCCTATGCACACTGCACATATCTTATTTTGAAGTAAAAAAACAAAATGGGAACAAATACAATATTGTATTTGTATGTGGCCCGCGGGCCGTAGTTTGAGGACCCCTGGTCTAATACATCAGAGAGGAGGACCTTCCCCACATCACATACAGCAGCTGCACTGGTCTGATGTTCCTTTGTAGATGCAGCCCTGGGTGCACTTGGCATAGTCCATGGGGCAGCAGGAGCCGCAGCTCTTCTTGTAGGAGGTGTATTTGCAGTCTTTGTATTTGCAGGAGCCACCAGTAGCACAGGAACAGTTGGGATCCATGGTAAGCTAAAGCCGCGGCTGGAGTCTGGGACAGCTGCAAAACAGACTGGTAGGACTTTGAGGAGGTGTGGTCTGTAACTTTTATTTACAAAGAGTAGTAGACATCAGAGCCATACAAATAAATATTTTCTTAAAATACATTTTAAACATAAATGACTTGACAAAGCAAGCTCTATATTATCTTTATTTCCCAATGCTTGGAAAATACTGAAATGAATTTTCTGAAGGTCTTTATCTGATTAAGTCCTGTCCATTAAAATGACATCTCCAGCCTGGCTGGTGTGGCTCAGTGGTTGAGCATCAACCTATGAACCAAAAGGCCACAGTTTGATTCCCAGTCAGGGCACATGCCCAGGTTGTGGGCTTGATCCCCAGTAGGGGTCGTGTAGGAGGCAGCTGGTCAGTGATTCTCGTCATTGATGTTTCTCTCCCCCTCCCCCTCCCCCTCCCCCTCTCCCTCTCCCTCTCCCTCTTTCCCTTCCTCTCTGAAATCAATAAAAAATATATATATTTTAAAAAGACAACTCCACATACCCAAAGAGGGCTTTTTGGCCACTAGAACATAAGGCAAGTGATGAGTAAGACAATAAAACAAAAAACATAAAACAACAAAACAGCTGAGGAGCCTTTGAAAGTGAATACCTATTTTCCAGCTTTCTGCCAAAGTGATCAAATCAGTAGGAATACACAAAACTTTGGGTTCTCCTTCTTATTACTGTGGGAAATGGGGAAGACAGAATATGGAAAATGATGACGATGGGATGAGAAATCTTCCCCCTTGTCATTTGTCTGCGACAGCGTTGTCAGGAGGTTTCCAGGTGCTTGGGATGCGGTTGGTGCCCCACTTCTCTGTTTCTGAGTTTGGAGCAGCCTATTGATTTTGCTATCGCTGCGCTCCACGGCCAGAAAAATGGATAGTGCATGTTAACAACAAATCGCAACAGCCTCCCTTCCCGTGACCTGCCGCTGCTTGGTGTGTAGGGGGCAGTTGCCTAGTAGATGTGAATAATTGATTTTCCAGATGGCACCCCAGCGTCAGTCATTTTCATCAGTCAGCAGGCGAGGACATTCTGAAGCTTCTGATTGTCCCCGGCTCTGAGCATGTGACATTTTTGCTTAAGAAGGCTGGTGATGCATTGACTGTTAATTGCCTGCACTTATGAAGTGATTTTCCTGGGCTCTTATCCTCTCTCCTCAAACTCATTTGAATGTCTATATTACTGGGCTGTTTTGCCCCCCTTGGATGGGATAGGCCAACGAGCTTTGGAGAGCTGTGATTTGTCATCTCTGTCATCATTTTGGGATCTCAGGTGACTAGTGATTAAAAAGCTGAACAGGTAGGGGATATGGTGTGGGAGGCCATGAGACAATGACCCCTGGGTAGTTCTCAGCATCAGATAGCCCTTTCTGTGTAACAGTAAATGTTCTCCTCATGTTTCTAGCAAATTCAATCACGTAGGTGTTCTCTGAGGTGGGGAACAGACAAGTCTTATAGGTTTTCTAGAGGGAATCATTTTAGGATGTGGAAAGAGTTTCAGTGCTCTAAACATGTAGAAATGAGGTAATTGGCTTTATTTAGGATTATAGAAGTGATACATAAAACATATGAAGAGTTATATAAAAACTAAAGTATAACATTATAAAGTTATTTAAAAATCCATGACCTAGGGAGAATATATAATCTATCATTTTCAAAAGCTAAACAGTATTCCATTTATGGAAGAACCATAGTATATTTAATCAGTCTTTTACTTTTCCCATCTTTAGTAAATATGAAAACTGCTACATAAATTTCTGTAACCTACATCTTCTTGTACTTGTCTGATTATTTCTTGGCAAAAGTTACTGGAAGTAAAATTGTTGAATCAAACCACATGTATATTTGAATGGATATATATATATATAAAATCTCCAGATTGTCCACCAGGGAATTTTTATTAATTTACCTACCTACTAGCAAGGAGATAATATTCATGGCTATTGCCCGGCTGGCATGGCTCAGTGGTTGAGCATCAACCTATGAATCAGGAGGTCACGGTTCGATTCCTGGTCAGGGCACATGCCTGGGTTGTGGGCTCGACCCCCAGTGTGGGGCATGCAGGAGGCAGTCAATGATTCTCATCATTGATGTTTCTATCTCTCCCTCTCCCTTCCTCTCTGAAGTCAAATATATATAAAATCATTTTTGCTGTGTTTGCTACCTTGGCCAGGAGACAAATGGTATCTCGTTAGAGTTTTCATGACTCCTAGTGAGGAAGAACATTTTTCATATTTTATAGGCCATTTACACTTCCTTTTTGTGAACTGTCTGTCCTAGCTTTTGTCCATAAAAAATGATGTATTTTTTGTTTCTTTTTTATTTGCAAGAGTTCTTAACATATCAATGATATTAAGCCTTTGTCATATGAAGCCATGTTTTTTCAGGTTTTCTTTAGACCCTGGAGCAATGCTATTTGGGTTCAAATACTAGCTCTGCTACTTACTACCTGACCTTGGTATCTTACATAATCATTCTGTGCCTTAGTTTTCTCACCTAAAAATGAGGGAAATAGTAGTGTCTATCTCATAGGACTGTTGTAAGGGTCAAATGAATTAAAAATACAAAGTACTTAGAATATTACTTGGTACTTAGTAAACACTGTAAGTACCTGTTATTTTTATTATTTGTCTGATATGATATGTTTATTTGTCATACAGGGTCTTAAATTCACATATATTCAAATCTGTAATTTTTTTCATTTATGGTTTCCACCTGTGGGTCATGCTTAAAAAGAGCTCCACATAAAGATTCTTTTAAAAAGCTGCACCCATATTTCCTATTCCTACACCTTTTAACATTCAAATCTCAAATTTGATAGAAAAGCCCTAGCCGGTTTGACTCAGTGGATAGAGTGTTGGCCTGCGGACTGAAGGGTCCCGGGTTCGATTCCGGTCAAGGGCATAATCCTGGGTTGCGGGCTCCATCCCCAGTGGGTGGCATGTAGGAGGTAGCTAACCAATGATTCTCTGTCATAATGATGTTTCTATTTCTCTCTCTCTCTCTCCCCCTTCCTCTCGGAAATCAATAAAAATAATTTAAAAAAATGTTTGATAGAAAAATACTCCCTTTTGTGGCATTGAGTATTGGCAATCCTGAGTTTATTATCATCTTGGAAATAACTGATGGTGATAACTGTTCAGTATAATTCCTAATGTGGCATCTTGTTCAGGAAGGCTATTAATGTATTTGTCGATCACAATAAGGCAAGTACCATGGTTTCTCTCTGGAAAAATTTCAGTTTGGTACAGCTGAAAGATTTACGTGTGCAGGTCATAGGTGTAAATGATAGAAAATTAGATGTCTGAGCCTGGATCAGAGTGTTTGTGGTGAATTGAAAAAGATGGTCAGAACATTTTGCAGTTCATCCCATCAAAAAGTGGAGTTGCCCTACCTCTTAACTCTGGGTTGACCATGTAACTTGCTTTGACCAATAGATGTGCAAGTTCCAGAGTCTTTGTCCTTTTTCAACACTGCCCTGGGATTACCATTTCATGAATAAGGGCCATGGAGAAAGAGAGGCTCAGCTAAGCCATCTGTCCCAGCTGAGCCCAGCCCGTTGATGTGCAAGCCAAATGCAGGTACATGATTAAGCCTACCAGAGATAGCAGAAGAACCGTCTAGTCAACCTGCAGAATTGTTGGAAAGAATAAGCCTCTGAGTTTTGAGGTGGTTGGTTTGCAGTGGTAAACTGAGTGTGCAATTCTAGAGGATTTTTGTTTGAGCTGTGTTTGTCTTAGTTTGGACTGCTATACCAAGAAGACCGTAGACTGGGTGGCTTAAACAACAAACACTTAATTTTTATAGTTCTGGAGGCTGGCATGTCCAAGATTAAGGGGCTGGCAGATTCAGTGTGTGGTAAGAGCCCACTTCTGGGCTCACAAATGGCCATCTTCTCATTGTGTTCTCCTGTGGTGAAAGGGACCAGGGTCTCTTTTATAAGGGCACTAATCCTATTCATGAAGGTTTGCTGACCACTGGACTAAGGTATACGTTAAACAAAAAGAACCCAAAGTACAGTTACATAGATAAGACATATAAAATAGATGGATAAGGTGCTTATTTCAGATAAAGTCCAAAGGTAAATGGGGTAGTTTAGGTTGAACAAACATTTCTCCTTTACTAGGTCATTCAGTGACCCAGGCTAGTGGGGCAACTTTGCCATCTTCTACATGTGGCTTCTGGATCTTGGTCCAAGGTGGCAGGGTAGTTGTGGCTATTTCTCAGAGAGCAAAAGGGAGAAAGAAGTTCCTGGAAACATTTTTATCTTTGAGGTGCTCTAAAAGTTGCACATGACTTCCTGTCATATCCCAGCCTAAACTTAGTCAAACAGCTACACCTAGCTGTAAGGGTGGTAGTGTACCAGATCAAACTTGGGGAATGTATTACTGAAACAAAGAAAGAGGAAAAGCATATTGGGGGAAAATTAGCGATTTCTGTTATATTAACCAAACTGTATATATCAAAATTATATTTTCTCCTTTAGCAAGTAACCCTAATGTGGTAGATATCTTTTTCTTTGTCTGCCCTGTGTCCATTTCTCTCTGTTGGGGTAATAGCATTTTAATTTTTCTTTGAAATACTCTCAATCCATGAAGTTTGGGTTGGGTCGATATCCCTCTCCTCGTTACACTTTCCGTCACTAGAGGGCTGGGTATGTGCTCTCATCCTGAACAGTGGAGCTCAAACCTGGCTGCTTTAATTGAAAGTATTGAGAAGGTCAAAGTTCCTTTTTTCTTTTACTGGGACAATTTCACTATTGGAATGAAAGATAGAATAATAGAGTTGAAGAATGGAGAGATAGAGGGAATTCTAAAGACATTGTTTGAGCCCTGGTTGAAACCATTACTGAAGCTGGACTCTCTCTGGGCTTTTTAATTATATAATTTAAAAACTCCATTTCTTGTTATCTTGTATTAAATTTCCGTCAGTCATAACTGAAAGATTTCTAGTTACTCCATTCATCATAATGCTTACAAAAATCCATTTCCTTTATGTTTCATTGCTTTTCTATCTGGGAGTATTTGAATTCAGATTCTATTATCTAGCCCAGCCAGCATGGCTCAGTGGTTGAACATTGACCTATGAACCAGGAGGTAATGGTTCAATTCCTGGTCAGGAGGGCACATGCCTGGGTTGCTGGCTTGATCCCCAGTGCGGGGGGGTGCAGGAGGCAGCCGATCAATGATTCTCTTTCATCATTGATGTTTCTCTCTCTCTCTCCCTTTCTGAAATCAATAAAAATACATTAAAAAACAAAAAAATTCTATCATCTAAGGTCAACACTGTTCCCCAATGAGGTCTCACTGACAAATTTATTTTTGAGTCTCTTTCAGTCTTCATGTATTTGGTGGAATGATAACACAGGTTCTGTTATAGGGTCTTAGGCACTAAGAATTGTTACTGAATTTCTGTACTCCTTTCCATTTCTCTTTAACCTTTCTTCCACTGAATACACAAATATAGAAAAGAAGATAGGACTCGGGGAAGGGAGGGGAGAGCCATGGTGATAGAGGAAGAAGAACTTAAATATAAATTTAAAAAATTATTTTGAGCCATTAACTTACCTTTGTTCCAATTCTTCAATTGCAGTCATTGGGTGGTAGAATTGGTCCAAAGAGTCACGGCAAATTGAAAATTGTCAGTAGCAGTGATGTTACCAGTATTGTGAGAAGCATGAATAGGCTGTTGAGAGGGAGGCCAGTGGCATCCAGCAGAGACCAAGCTATCTGAGTGCCATTAAATTCATTATATGGCTTTTTGTGTTGCTTTTATTTTTATTCTGTCTCCTAACAATATGTGGTTTAAGACCAACCATTTCCCTATGCCTAGGTTTCTTTTTGTAATGTACCTATGAGCACCATGACATGCAGAAATGCTGTTGATTTATTACTAAGATATCAGAATAAATCACTGTAACATCTACCATGCCTTCCATTATGGTAACTGATTTTGAGGATCTAATGTAAGAGTATCTATAGACATACAGAACATTACAACTGATTAAGGGAATCCCAGATTATGGGATTCCCTTTTTCTGAAGTTTATGGAATTTTATCTTTGATAAATGTGCATACAAAATTAATGTTTCCTGGAATGGGAAGGCCAGTTAGATACATGATATTTATTTCAGTCTTCTGATAGGAAATCCATAAATTAATAACAATTGTTATTGTTTCATTAAAATGGGGGGCATAGTAGTGAAGCTCACAGATCATAAAATTACTCTATTCGTGTTAGGTACTATACAGTTTACCGATTATCAACTGTGTCCATTTCTGGCCACATGACCTACTATTGGCTGCCTCCAACAATACCTTGGAGTTGGATGCTAGGTAAGAAGGGTGGGGAGAAGGGGATGACATAGATAATGAGCATCTCCTTTAGATTGCTAATGCCCTTGGACTCTATTATTTACATGCACCAGTTGAGCTCCTTCTGGCAATATTTTGAATAGACTTGAAACTTCATCTTCATAAATTATTTTGACCGGTGTGAGTGAATTTCAGCACTATGTGAGCATATTATAGTCTTATTTTTAAAGGATGTGCCTCCCTATCCCCATAGCAGATCTTTTAGCTGACTTTTTGTTATTTTCCTTTATTATTGTGTCTCAGCAGGAACCATATTGGAGAAAATCAGCAGATCAACAGAATGCTGCCTGTGTGCTGGGGCTTTTGTTTGTGCCAGTGTAAACATGAGCAGCATTTCATTCACCCCCCAGTGCTCATTATTTGAAGCCATTTCCGCAGCGTGGTATCCCACAATACTAAGGAAAAGTTGAGTCTACTCTTACTTGAATGAAACTGAGAATAAAAGAACCCATTCTTAGTGGAGAGAAAATTTGTCCATGCTCAAACCAAAAGGAAATCACCACAAATAGGCCGTGTGTGTGTGTGTGTGTGTGTGTGTGTGTGTATACATATACATACATACATATATATGTATATATATATGTATGTATGTATATGTATACACACACACACACACACATATATACACCCACACAGACTGATTCATTGGACTCTAATACGGAGTCAGTCTTTGATTTGTTTCTGTGTTTATCTTGATTATTTTGTGTGGATTTTAAGAAATATTTTTATTTTAAGGTTTTTTTAGAGTTAATAAATCTCATTAGCATTTTCCAAGCTCTTAACTGTAACATGGACTTCTCTTTTTCATTTTATTTGCAAATCTTATTCCTAATGTCCCTTAATAAATATAATAGGATGAAAATCAATGACGTGCTTAAAAACATAACTGTCTCATTCCATTTGGAGATATTCTTTTTTTTTTAAATGTCCATTTTTTAAGGCAGAGGATCTGAACTGAAAGCTCTCCCAAGAAGACATACAAATGACCAACAGATATATGAGAAAATGTTCAACCTTTCTAGCTGTTAGGGAAATGCAAGTCAAAGCTACAATGATATACCACCTCATATTAAATGGCTATTATCAGCAGGACAAGTAATAACAAGTGATAGAGAAGTTGTGAAGAAAAGGGAACCCTCATTCACTGCTGGTGGGAATGTAGACTGGTACAGCACTATGGAAAAGTCTGGTGGTTCATCAAAAAATTAAGAATAAAATTACTATATGACCTAGCAATCCCTTTTCTGGGTATCTACCTGAAAAACTTAAAAACATGTATTTTCAAAGACATATGCATCCCTATGTTCACTGCAACATTATTCATGGTGGCCAAACATGAAGACAAAGTGTCCTTCAATAGAGGACTGGATAAAGAAGATGTGATATATATACACAATACACTCAGCCATAAGAAAGGATGAAATAGCACCATTGGATGGGCCTTGAGAATGTCATGCTAAGTGAAATAAGTCAGGAAAAGCCAAGAATCACATGATTTCACTCATATGTGGGATATAAAATCAAAACTCATAGACACAGGCAACACTTGTTACTTGTCTTGTTGATAATAGCCATTTTAATAGGTCTGAGGTGGTATTTCATTGTAGCTTAGATTTGCATTTCCCTAATGATCAGAGGGAAGGGGGTGGGAGGTAGTAAAGGGTAAAGGGGGCCAGATATATGGTGACAGAGATTATTTGACTTTGCGTGGTGGGCACACAAAGCAATACAGAGATCATGTGCCATAGAAATTTACACTTGAAACCTATATGATTTTATTATTCAGTGTTACCCCAATAAGTTTAATTAAAAAATAAAACATTTTTTGGTTGGAAAATGAGTTTTGTAGGTCAACTGACATGTAGCTATTTTATTGTTTCCTCAGCCAATCAGAATCACAGCAGGTGAGAAATCCTTTGAGTTATTCAATCAAAATTTTCAATGTTTGACACCATTATAACCCTTTTAAAAGAAAAGACTGATATGGATTAAATCTGTTGTAGTTGTGTGTGAATGCTAAGAGCAAAGTGAGATCTGTGTTTGAAAGCTGTTAGCACTAAGAATAGTGCCAATAGAAGTTAACTACACCCTTTGCAGGAAAATAATAGCTATTTGTGATGATGATATTCTCAGAGATAACATATGAGATTGACATTCTTACTATATTTGCAGCTCAACAAACTTTTATTGTGAATATACTATGCTCTAGCACTGTAATGAGCCATATAAATATTTATAAAATTTCCTATTCTCTTAACAATCTTGCATATTATTGTCCCCATATTTTACAGGAAAGAAAACCACTGAATCTTGGAGAGATTAAATAATAGCATCACGAGCTGGTAAGTGACAAAACCAGAATTTGGACCCATGTCTACCAAATAATAAAACACATGTTATTTTTCAGCACCAAATTGCCTCTTTAAACATAAAATATATGTATTATTCCCAAAGAGAAGTGATTCATTTTGGCAGTGGCTCAAATATTTATTTTAGTGGAAAACATTCTGTGGGAGTGGAAAGAAGGTAAGACAAACATAAGCCACTCTGCCATTGGTATTCTATAGAGTTTCTCTGTTGATTTCACTCCCATTTTAGTATATTCCATTTAATTACCTGTCAAACATATAACTTAACTTTCTGGAGGCAGGAGGGGTCAGCCCAATTAGTGTTGTTATTTTTCTACTTAGTTTTCTGAACATACCTAATGCATTTTAAGTCTGTCCTCAACAATAACAATTTCTAATAGAGAGCTTCTTAAGAGTCAGTCTATTAACCCTGAGGATCTTGAAGTAAATTAATTTAATTTTGTAACCAAATTGGAGAATCACGGAGAACATCCAAAGTTGGGCTATTTCAATCTTTTTTATTTGTCTTTCAGGGTAAAAAAAATATAATTTCCAACCCTCTTACAACATGTTCTGTGCTTCCTTAGTAGAGTCTGGAGATATATTTTTCCCCTTAGAAATTAAGCAAGTCCAAGAGCTTTGTAATCTTCTTTTTCAAAGTTGAAATTGTTATTCTTTAAAATTTTTTTAATTTATTTCAGAGAGGAAGGGAGAGGGAGAGAGAGATAGAAACATCAATGATGAGAGAGAATCATTGATGGGCTGCCTCCTGCATGCCCCCAACTGGGGACTGAGCCTGCCACCTGGTAATGTGCCCTGACTGGGAATCGAACCGTGACCTCCTGCTTCATAGGTCTACACTCAACCATTGAGCCACGCCGGCTCAATGTTGTTATTCTATAGGCTGTTTCCTTCTGACTCTGTCCTTGCATCCCCATGTCATGCTTACAAGAAAAGAGGAGCCTCTTATGTATATTCTTGAAGGTCATTAGAGAAGGGAGGCTCTCAGTTTAGTTGGCTAAAACAGAATGTTGATGAGGCCAAGGCAATACAATTATGTTAGGAAGCAGTTAAGATTTTTGGCTCGGGTAGCAGAAATTCTTTCCAACTGGAACATTCAGACTTCTAATGAACATGACCTTTGCTATGGCATCTAGATTCTACCAAGGAGAAAGATCTCATTAGATACTAGTTGTCTGTCCTAGGGATACTATGCAGTTTACAAGCTTGTCTACAACTTATTTGATGACTTGGTTATTTTACACTTTTTGAAATGAAGGGCTTTACTTCATCTCTAGAAAATTATGTATCTCTTATCTACTGAATACATCAAACACTCTCTTCAAATACTCCCAAGACAAATGTTTGTTACTTCAGTGAATTTTTTGAATAAGCCCTGGGAATTGGTCCAGACACATGGTCCCATTTACCATTCTATTAATTATTGCCCTGAAATTTAACATATTTTCTGAAATATGAATTCAATTTCCCAAGGATTTGACATGTTGGACTTTTTTAATGCAAAAGTTTTGCTGACAGTTCAGCTCCTTGTCTGTAGTTGGGATAAGTTCAGTTTCACTCCTGAAATTCATAATGTTAACATGATATCATACAGTACTTCATAGGTTTCAAAGGTGTGTTCGAGGTTACTTTGCTATCTGACTCTTTTTTTTAAAATTAAATCTTTATTGTTCAGATTATTACATTTGTTCCTCTTTTTTCCCCCCGTAACTCCCCTCCTCCCAGTTCCCACCCCTCTCCTGCCATCTGACTCTTAAAACGACTTTGTGAGATTGGTAAAGCAGATACTTTTATATTCTTTTTATGCACATGGAAATTGAGAAACAAGTGGGTAGAGACTCACTGCTTAAATGAAATCTGACAGTTCATTTAGTATTTCTCTACTTGTCAATATAGTTTGGTAAGTCCTTCTTGTAAGTTATATTCACAGTGGTTGTGTTAGGGGATACTGTTACCAAATTTAAGACAAAATATAATCAACTATTTCATTGGTGTCTTATTATAGCCTTCATCTGATTTCAGGTTCACAGAGGAGTGAGGAATTATTACTTAAATACTTAAAAGGTCAATATTTTCAAGAATATTGTAGGTATTATTTTTCAGTTCAAAGTTCTTGTTAAGCTCTTTTGGTAGATATTGATGTGTACATTCTTTTTTTTTTTTAAAAAAATCCTCACCTGAGGATATTTTTCCATTGATTTTTAGAGAGAGTGGAAGAGAAAGGGAAAGACAGAAATATTGATGTGAGAGAAACACATCAATTGATTGTCTCCTTCATGCAACCTGACAAGAGCCTGCAACCTGGGCATGTGTCCTTGACCAGAATTGAACCCAGGACCCTTTGGTCTGCAGGCCAACACTCTATCCACTGAGCCAAACCAGCTGGGGGTGATGTGTACATTCTTTATGGCTCTGTAAATTACCACTGTGATAGCTGCAGGCAGATTAACAAGGGTGTGGGATTTTGTATATGATATGGACTTTATGAAACTAGTTTAATTTAAAATCTGTTCAAATAGTAAACATTGGTCCAGAATGCCACTCAAGAAGTTATAATGGGTTATTGCTAAAAATATTCAATATGTGGAAAGCTCCTAACATAAGCCAGTTATGCACTGACTGAAAAGATATATATGGCCAAAGGCATTTATTCTTTTAATAAGTAATTTCAACATCTACTATGTGTTTTACACCAAAGAGGATATAAAGAAGAATGACTTTGTAGCAACAAGGAGCTTCTGATCTAGTCATATATACCTACATGCAAATCATTAAAAAATAATGCACTAGCCCTCAAGTGATATTTATCCTTTACTGACTAAATAAATGATTGAATTGCTTGGGGAAACTCTCTCTAGGCAGTGGCAAGGAGCCTAGGGGATTCTCTTTACATTTTCTTTTATTGTGGTCAAATATGCATAACATAACATTTACCATTTTAACTATTTGAAATTGGTGGCATTAAGAACATATACAATGCTGTGCAATCATCCACACTACCCATTTCTAGAACTTTTAATCATCCTAAACAGAAACTTTGTACAGCTTCCCATTAACCCCTCCCTCCAGCCCTTGGTAACCTCTATTCTGCTTTCTGTCTCTATGAATTTGCCTATTCTAGGTACTTTATATAATAGAAGCATAAGTATCTGGCTTACTTCACTTAGCATAATGTCTTCAAGGTTCATCTATGTTGCCAAAATTTCATTCCTTTTATAAGGATAAGATTCCATTATATACATACTAGAGGCCCGGTGCACAAAAATTTGTGCACTCGGGGGGGAGGGGGGGTTCCTCATCCCGGCCTGTGCCCTCTCACAGTCTGGGACCCCTCGGGAGATAACGACCTGCTGGCTTAGGCCTGCTCCCGGGTGGCAGAGGGCAGGCCCAATCCCTAGGTGCAGCCCCTGGTCGGGCTCAGAGCAGGGCCGATTGGGGAGTTGGGGCGCCGTCCCCTGTCACACTCAAGGCAGGGTCGATGGGGAGGTTGTGGAGCAACCCTCTGTCACACACAGAGCAGGGCCAATATGGGGGTTGGGGCGCTGCCCCCTGTCACACACAGAGCAGGGCCCATCAGGGGGGTTGGGGCTCTGTACCCTGTCACGCACAGAGCAGGGCCCATCAGGGGGTTGGGGTACTGCCCTCTATCACCCACAGAGCAGGGCGGATCAGGGGGTTGGGGCGCCGCCACTCTCACACTCAGGGCAGGGCTGATGGGGAGGTTATGGCTCTACCCCGTCACACACAGAGCAGGGCCGGGGGCGGGGGGGTTGGGGCGCCGCACCCTGTCACACACAGAGCAGGGCCCGTGGGGGGGGGGAGCTCCCCCCTATCAGGCACAGAGCAGGGTGGATAGGGAGGTTGTGGCCCCGCCCCCTGTCACACACAGAGCCGCAGGGCGATCAGGGGGTTTGGGTGCTGCCCCCTGTCACACTCAAGGCAGGGTCGATGGGGAGGTTGAGGCACTACCCCCTGTCACGCACAGAGCAGGGCCAATCAGGAGGTTGGGGCGCTGCCCTCTGTCACGCACAGAGCAGGGCCAATCAGGGGGTTGGGGTGCCTTCCCCTGTCAGGAACAGAGCAGGGCTGATAGGGAGGTTGTGGCCCTGCCCCCTGTCACACACAGAGCCGCAGGGTGATCAGGGGGTTTGGGTGCTGCCCCCTGTCACGCTGATCCCGGTGCCAGGAGGCCTCATGGCTCCGCTGATCCCGGTGCCGGGAGGCATATTACCCTTTTACTATATAGGGTAGAGGCCTGGTGCAAGGGTGGGGCCGGCTGGTTTGCCCTGAAGGGTGTCCTGGATCAGGGTGGGGGTCCCCACTGGGGTGCCTGGCCAGTCTGGGTGAGGGGCTGAGGGCTGTTTTCAAGCTGGGGGTGACTGAAGCTCCCAACCGCTCCTTTTTTCCTTTTTTTTTTTTTTTTTTTTTTTAATTCTGGACCAGCTTTACCTTGAGGCTTGGCTCCAGCTGTTAGGCCTCCGGCTGAAAGTAGGTTTCTGGCCTTTGCTTACAATGTTGCGAATCTGCTGGCTGAAGTTGGGCGTATTTGTTACAATGTTTCTTAAACTGCCCGCTCAGAGGCAGCGGCAGGCGGGGAACGTTGGTTTCCTCCGTCACTGGGGCAACCAAGCCTCATGTTAGTTTCAAGCTGCCTGGCTGCCGGCCGCCATCTTGGCTGACACTTAATTTGCATGTCTCGCTGATTAGCCAATGAAAAGGGTATCGGTCGTACGCCAATTACCATGTTTCTCTTTTATTAGATAGGATAATATATATATATATATATATATATATATATATATATATATATATATGTATATATTTATTTATTTATTTATTACATCTTGTTTATCCACTCATCTGTTGGACATCCCTTCTCTTCTGTCCCCCTTTCTTGTCCAGTGGTGGGTACATGAGACCACCCTATCACTGTTTCTTTTTTATTATTTTTTATTTATTAATATATATTTTTATTGTTGATAGTATTACAGATGTCTCCTGTTTACCAGCCCCCCCCCTTGACCTCCCTCCTCCCAGCCCCTACCAACCCCCTTGCCCCAGGTCTTCACCATCCTATTGCCTGTGTCCATGTGCTATGCATGTAAGTATATAAGTTACAAGGCTATTTTTAACCAAGTTTAAACTCCCAATCAAATTGGCTCATAAGTTCTATCTCCATAATTAAAGTTAATGGGATCCAACAGGCTGCCTTTATCTTTCTACTCCTGAGAATGTCACAGAATTTAGATACAGACAAAGGGGGAAGAGGTGTTTAAAGCCCAACATTAGTTTTAAGTCTTCTAATAAAGACATGGATATAGGTTAGGAATGAAAAATACTTTTCTTCCTTTTATATATATTCAGAATGTCCTACTCTTCAACACCTATACTAATCACTCCATCTTAGTATGTTACAGATGTGTAACCATGACCACCCTGGGTTATTTTACTAAAGGTGTCATTTCACTGTGGCATTCATCTACAACATGGTTTTCTTAAACAGTATATAATACATTATCTTTTCTTTATAGTGACTACAAATTTAACAATCTGATTCATAACAAAATCCTATATAATAAAAGCCTAATATGCAAATTGTCCCCTCAACTGGGAGTTTGACCAGGAGTCTGACTAGGGGGTGGAGCCGGCTGGCCAACTGCGGGAAGGGAGACCCTGATCAGCGGCAGGCAGCCGGGGGAAGGGAGGCCCTGGCCAGCAATGGCAGCTGCTAGGGACCCTAGCCGTGCACAAATTTCGTACACTGGGCCTCTAGTAGGGTTTATGAAAGACTTAAAGAGAACTAGCTACCAAGTTTAATGTTGTATAAAGCCACCATAAAACTCACCATAAAAATTCATAAAGAGTTATGGGGTACATACTATGTGCTCAGCTGTATAGCTGAAGTGGTACACTTTTTTTAAAAAAATATATTTTATTGATTTTTTACAGAGAGGAAGGGAGAGAGATAGTTAGAAACATCGATCAGTTGCCTCCTGCACACTTCCTACTGGAGATGTGCCCGAACCAAGGTACAAGCCCTTGACCGGAATCGAACCCAGGACCTTTCAGTCCGCAGGCCGACGCTCTATCCACTGAGCCAAACTGGTTACGGCTGAAGTGGTACACTTTAGTAACAAAATTAATTCTTTAAAAAAATGACTTGAAATTTTCTCTGCAAATCACTGATTTACAGGCAAAATCACTGACATAAGAGGACTTATCCAAACCACTGTCCACAATGTGGTCTGTTTTTCAGCAGTAGGGTAACACAGGAGAGGCAGACTCTACCAGGAAAGAACGTGGCTCTGATTATCATGCTGGCCTGTAGCCTTTTTGTGACAAGAAATAGCCTCCTCGTATTTCCCCTGCAGCTAATAAATGCTCTGTTCATCTGCGCTGTTGATGAGCCAGGTTGAGGGGTCCTTCCATTACTTCCATAAACCCTGGAGTAAGGGGCGGCCTGAGGGAGGGGAGCGATGACCCTGAAGCACATGGAGGAGCGCAGCAGAGGAGCTTTAGGCAGTGATCAGGACCGCGGCTCCAGCCGAGGGACCCTATCACTGTTTCTTATTATAGGTCCAATCCTGAGCAAGAATGAAAGGGAAGGAGATTTGTCCAGATTTAACAAATACAGGATGCCGAATTAAATTTGAATTTCAGTTACACAACAAATACTTTTTTAGTATAAGAATGTTGCTTGCAATATATGAGATGTATTTAAACAGTAGTTTTTTGAAATTTACCTGGGTGTCCTGTATTTTATTTGGTAACTCTAGGAGGGAGGTCAAGCTCTTCAAATATTCCCCTCAGACAGCTAGCCCTGGTACCCTTCCTGTGCTCTGAGCACAGCAGTGTCAGGAGAGTTCCCCATTCCCTACCTCTAGCCACTAAGGCTGAGTCTCACAGATCTCAACTACTCCTGTGCCAGAAGAGGTATGTTCCAGTACCTCAGATTGTTACTCAGTGCACTTTACTGTAGAAATAGGCAGTTTAAGCCAGTTTCAAAGCAACTTCCACATTTTTACATATTTGTTATAGCACCTCACTTTCCAATACCAAAATCTGTAATAGTTTGCTAGAGCTGCCATAGCCAATACCACAGAGTGGGTGGTTTAAACAACAGAAATTTATTTTCTCACAGTCCTGGATTCTAGAAGTCTGAGACAGGGGTGGCAATAAGGGTTGGTTTCTTTTGAGGCCTCTCTCCTTGGTTTGTAGATGACCATCTTGTCCCTGTGTTTTCACATGGTCTTTCCTCTGTTCATGTCTGTGTCCTAATCTCCTCTTCTCATAAGGACACCAGTCTTACTGGATTAGTGCTCACCGTAAAGACCTCATTTAACCATAATTCCCTCTTTAAAGGTCCTTTGTCCATATATAGCCACATTCTGGGGTACTGCGGGTTAGGACTTCAACATATGAATTTTTTGGGGGGGACAATTCAGCCCATAACAGTTACCTCCAAATAACATTTTATTTATAACATATATTTTAAGACATTAATTTTATTTATTTATTTTTAAAATTGTTATTGTTGAAAGTATTACATCTGTCCCCCTCTTTCCCTCATTGACCCCTTCCAGCCCTCCCCCACCCCCTGCCCCAGGCCTTCACCACCCTATTGTCTGTGTCCATGGGTTATGCATATATGCATACAGGTTCTTTGGTTGATCTCTTCCCACCCACCCACCCCCACCTTCCCTCTGAGATTCAACAGTCTGTTCCATACTTCTATGAGACATTAATTTTAAATTGTAAAATGAAACATTTGATTCTTTAAAAAAATAACTCAAGATACCAGCAAACAGGTGGGCAAAATTTTTATGTGGGAAATGTTCTTCCAGTATTTATCCTGTTATGATATATTTTCTTTTCTCCTCTTCTTACATAGAAGGTAGCATATGATATGCACTGTTCTTCACATCATTTCTTTTTGTTTTTAATAGGATATCACAGGAGTCTTTCTGAATAAGTACATAGAGAGCTTCCTGACTGCATAGTTATGCAGTGTGTGAATGTATTAGAGTTTATTTAATCGGCATCCCTTTGTCAGACACTTGGATATTTTCTAGTCTTTTGATGTTACAAACTACGCTACAACAAAATAACCTTGTGAACACCTTATTTCTTCTATTTCTTCAATTCAAACCTATGGATTGAATTCTTGGAATTGGGATCTCTAGGCTAGATGACAAGTTTACTTGTAACTTTGATGGATATTGCCAAATTGCTCTTCATAGGCACTTTATCAGTCTGTACTCTAACCAGCCATGTGTGAATTACCTCCACAGCCTTGCCAACAGCCTACAGTGTTTGATGTCAAATTTTTGGATCTTATGAGTGGCATTTGGCTTATTATCACATGTTAAAGGTGATGTGTTTTCATCTGTAACTAGACATGTCTTTTGCCCATTTTTGTATTGGGATGTTAATCCTTTGCATCTTAATTTCTAGAAGTATTTTTTTAAAAACATGAAACAGAGATTAGCATTAAGTGACATGCTTCAAGTAAATTCCCTAATGTTATTTGTCTTTTGACTTTGTTTATGTGCTTTTTTCCTCATGAAAAATTTGTTGACTATTATTTCATTGACGTTTTTCTTTTAGACTTTAGACTTTAAGTCATGGTTATAATGTAATTCTCTTGCATGCTCCTCTAGCACTTTAATGGTTTCAAAGCCTTATGATTAAGTATTTGATATTTTTGGAGTTTCTCTTGTCATACAGTGTGAAATGAAGATTCAACAGTTTTTCATGTAGCTCCGAGATATTTTGTAGTAGCAGTCTCTTCATTCTTCTTCATTTTTAGAGTATTTCTGGATATTCTTCCTTCATTTTTCCATGTAGACTATAGAATCAGCTTGTCTATTTTAAACAATAGCTATTGGTTTTTAAAAAATATATTTTTATTTTTATTTTTTTAAAATATATTTTATTGATTTTTTACAGAGAGGAAGGGAGAGAGATAGAGAGTCAGAAACATCGATGAGAGAGAAACATCGACCAGCCGCCTCCTGCACATCCCCCACTGGGGATGTGCCCGCAACCCAGGTACATGCCCTTGACCGGAATCAAACCCGGGACCTTTCAGTCCGCAGGCTGACGCTCTATCCACTGAGCCAAACCGGCTTCGGCAAATATATTTTTATTGATTTCAGAGAGGAAGGGAGAGGGAGAGAGAGATAGAAACATCAATGATGAGAGAGAATCATGGATTGGCTGCCTCCTGCATGCCCCCAACTGGGGATAAGCCCGCAACCCTGGCATGTGCCCTTGACTGGAATCGAACCCAGGACCCTTCAGTCCGTAGGCCGGTGCTCTATCCACTGAACCAAACCAGCCAGGGCTAGCTATTGGTATTTTTATGAGGGCTATGTTAAATGTAAAAATTAATTTAGGGTAATGGATATATTTGTAATACTGAGTTTTCTTTTCCAAGAATATGGTATATCTTTCCATTTTGCCAGTCTACTTCTGTCTCCTTTGAGATTATTCAAAGCCTTTCTCATATAGGTTTTGCACAATCCTTGGTAAGTTTATTCCCAGGCATTTTATCCTCTTTGCTGCTCTTATACATTGGGTCTTCTCTTTCATTACATTGACTTACGGGTGTTGTTGTGTGTAGGATGGCTCTTAGTTTCTGTGGATTAATTTTGTACTCTACTTTCTATTTATTTTCCAGTTGATTATTTCAGGTTATCCAGGTATACAACCACATTAACTGCAAATAGGGATCATTTTGCCTTTCCTTTCCAATAGTTATACCTCACATTTCTTTCTACTGTCTAATTTCATTGTTAAAATATTGAGTAAAGTCAACTGGAAAATTTTAATCTCTATAAATATGATTATGCCTAAAATTAAATTATGATAGAAAAGCTGCCGATTTCATATTTTTCTTAATATCATAGTGAGGTTCAAAATGACAGCAATTAAAAAAATATGTTTTTATTGATTTCAGAGAGGAAGGGAGAAGGAGAGAGACAGAAACATCAATGATCAGAGAGAATCCTTGGTCGGCTGCCTCCTGCACACCCCACACTGGGGATGGAGCATGTAACCTGGGCATGTGTTGTAACTGGGAATCAAACTGTGACCTTCTGGTTCATAGGTCGATGCTCAACCACTGAACCACACCAGTTGGGCCAAAATGACAGCAATTTTAAGTGCCCTGCTGCTATGCCTTTAGACTCATGTGTTAGACTTAAAGGGCTGCTTGGGGTATTTGGGAACTTTGGACTGGTGGGAAGATAGGGGGACCCTCAAGGCAGAATGGATGTCAGAGACACTGACCTGATGCAGCGTCAACTTTGGAGCTCTTCCTGGGCTGTTAGAGTCACATGCCACTCTTTGACTTACTCCTGATATTTGCATTCCTCTACTAAGGGCAGCTTCCTCTTCTTCTCCTTCTTCCTTTGCCTTCTTGCTTGCCCTCTTCTTCCTTGTCCTTCTTCTCTTCTTTCTTATTTGGTAGTTAATAAAATTTATCTTGGATTTTCTGACATTTGGAGGGTTTCTGACATTTGCATTGGAGTTAAACGTTATACCATCTTGAAGATCATGTAAAGTAGCAGCCCATGGTGAGGGGCCAAGAAGGGAAACCTGGAAGATAGTGGGGGAACTATTTTAAAAATGACAAATCTGGGCAGCTGTGTTACATAGCATCTGAAATCTGACCCAGGTGAGGGAGTGGCTTTCATGTGGGACCTCTGTCAGGAAGTCCTCTTCTCTTGAGAAAACCTTCTCTGGAACCACAGACATCCCTCCCGCAGCTGACTGTCAGGCAGAATGCTGAGGATGTGAAGGTTGGAGGACCCAGAGGGAAGCCAGCACAGGCAAGGTGGTGGCATTCATTCCTTGGTGGTGGGCATTTTGTACAGAGCACAGTGCAGGTGTACCGTTGATCAAGATTTAGTACTTCGTGAATTTTGTGTGACTCCAGACAGATTGAACGTATCTGCACTTGTTACTGCAAGTCCACATAAAATACATCTCAACCCAGTGAAAACCGGTCTGATCAGAAGTGTTTAAGCCACACAAAAAGAGATCCACAGAACCTGGGCAACACGGAAGAGAAAAAGGGACAGGTCAAAGCAGTGACAGTTTTCTTGTCCACATTTGCTAATGGTGTGAAAGGACGGGAGATTAAAATAAGAACCGTAACATATTTCATTTGTGGTTTGTTATGTAATTTTGCTTGATCAACTGATTGTTGCTCAACTGTTTCATTCCACAGTGTGGGTTCAGCTCTTCTTGTTGTTTTTAATACAGTTGTGCTTTATCAAGTCATCCAGAAGTTGTTATAGTCATTTAGGTTGGAAAGAGCTAACAGACACTACAGGTAGAGATTCCTGGACCAAAAAGGGATAAAAATAGACAAAAAAAATGAACAAACAAACAAAAACCATTACAGAATGCTGCTTTTGTAAGTCTATTCCTATTTGGATGTGTCAGTGCTAGGTATGCCTTCAGAGGTGTTAGGTAGAAGGAGACGAGGGCCCGAAGGATAGAACTGTAAGGTCATGGGCAGCTGTGCAAACTCTGGTTACTTAATTCTTGTGATCCTGTGCTTTTTCACTCGTAAAAAAATAATATCTACCTCCTAGGAATTTTATGGGAGAAACAAATAAATGATGTATGTAAAGGGGTTAGCCCCATACCTGGAGCGTACTAAGTGCTCTATAAACGGTAAATAATATTAGTACATCTGCATTTATAATAAAAGTTTGGCCTGACTGCTTACTCAGCTTCCACTTTATTTTTCTCAACCACCATTCAAGACACGGAGCCAAGTTAATTACAACCATGGGTCTCTAAATTCTTAGAGGACTATTCAGAATAAAATGGCAAAATCAAACTTCTGGCATGAACTGAATAACTTCAGTTATAGTGCATCCTTTCGATTTGCTCCTTTTAGGGTGATAATATTGCAGGACAGTCTTTCTGTCTGGGCCTACATTGGAGGAAGGAGGAATAATTGTTTTCATTTTCTCCTGTAGCTGTTGAAAGCTGTAGGTCATAGCCCTGCCTTCGAGGAGACTTTTAGAGTATGGCAATTTTGGAAACAGAGGAGTTAAAGCTCCCATTAGGATAAAAACCAACCCATCGTCTTCAATGCTTTCTTTCTCTGTGTGCTGTTTTACTGACTTGGTACCTCTTTTCCCCCTTGGAGCTGTATATAGCCAGTGACTGATTCTTTACTGAACTGGCTAGGATAGTCTCTCCTCCAGAAAGCTAATAGTTGAGACTTTTCACCCTAATCATGGTTATCTAATCTATAAATTACTTTTCTTCTCACTTGTTTTATGTCTCCTTCTGTTTTCTTGATTTGCTCCCTGGTTCTGTTATCAGAAATCTATGACTCCTCGTCTTCCTCTGGTCACAATAACATTAGAAGCCATAATCACACTGTCTCAGGGTGATTAATTTAGTGAGATTCTTTAGGTTGATTTAATCAGCACTGGGCAGGAAGAGGGCAAACTTTCCTAATTTTTCTACTTGTACCACATAAATTTAATTGGAAACAGTTAGACAACCATGTAAATGCATACTTTTATCTTACTGGCTTTTAGCAAAATTTCCAACATGCAACATTTGTTTTCTTTGCCTGTGTAAATCAAATTTACTCTCTTTTATCTTCAAGTTTATCAATAGAAGGTGGAGGAAAAGTAGCAAGCAATTAAGATACTTCAAGTTCCTTGCCTCAAAGCTAATCACATAAATACTCTATACTTTGGTAGTAATACCTTGTAATTTAGTGAATACAAATAATACCTTGTAATTTAGTGAATATAAATCTTTTATTATATGCCTTTAGTCATTTGTAATATTACTACATTGAGTTTCATTTATCAAAAAGGTCAAAGAGATAATTTACTTTAGGTCATCTCTTAACCCCAAAAAGAACTTTCCAGATTATAAATGTTTTCAGTATCTCCTACCATAGTTTAGAAATGGTTTTATTAACTTTAGACTACCTTGAAAACAGTGGAACCAACAATGATGGCGATTTAATGAAAGTAATGCAATTTAAAAAATACTAATAATAACTAACATTTAGTTTTACCCATTCTAAGTGCTTTATATACTTTAACACTTAGCTGCGTTTTTGTACCAATACATTTATATTCCCAGTTTTCACAGAAAAAGCAATAGAGGCTTAGGTTAAATGAGTTCTGTGTCTCACTGGCATTGAGCTGGGATATGAATTCATGCTTAGCTTCCTGCCTCACCCTACCCTCATTTAGGTACCCACATCACTATGCAAAATGTACCGGGTTAACATTTAAATATTGAAACAAAAATGTTGCCATTTTTAAACTTGACTGTCTGTACGACCTCTTTGTAAGTCTAGCCCAAAGAAGGCCTTCCATGAAGTTACCATTAAACATGTCCTCAGTGGAGACTGAGGTCCACATGGTTTCAAATGAGTGTATCTGAATGAAGTAAAAACCTCAACAGACAATGAGTGGTGAGGGCAAGAGTTTATTTTGTTTGCCAATCTATTCCCAGGGCTAAATATTAGACTTGGCACATAGTAAGTGCTCATAAAAATATTCATAGAATTGAACTGAAAACCAATTTGGTCTGTATGACTTGGTTTTTAATGTTTAGAAATCACTTCCTTTGTTTTAGTAAAATTAATACTTGCTTATCATAAAGAACTTAATCAATAAAGAAATCACCCCAAACCCACTGCTAAAAAGAGTCAATATTAACATTAGTGACAATCATTCCAAATATTATTCTGTATACCTCTATAGAAGGAAGGATAAATAGTATAATTCTACTTTAAAATAGGATTATATTATACAAGCCATTTGTTAAATATAACAAATTATAATTTCACCTGAATTTAACAAAATTAAAATACAGTGAAATAAACCTAATGGAATTATTACAGTTTAAATCAATGTTTCTTCACCATAGTTATTATTTCTTAAATGACCCCATGATCTCTCTTAGATTAAGACAAAAGAATATGAAAAATTAAGGTCTTTGTGTGTGCAACTACAGCTGAGAACAATGTTATTTGTACTATAAGCCACAATGGAAAATTGGACATTTAGTGCTTAAACTCTTTTTATAATCTGGGGACATGGCAGAGGATTGGGGAGCTCAGTAAAGGGAGTGTGTATTTTAGTTAAAAATCTTTGTGCTTTTGATACTTTTAAAAATATATTTTTCATGATTTCAGAGAGGAAGGGAAAGGGAGAGAGAGATAGAAACATCAATGATGAGAGAGAATCATTGATGGGCTGCCTCCTGCATGCCCCCTACTGGGGATCAAGCCCGCAACCCTAGCATGTGCCCTTGACCGGAATCAAATCTGGGACCCACAGGCCAATGCTCTATCCACTGAGCAAAACCAGCTAGGGCAATACCTTGTTAAATGACTTGAAACAGGTTTCCTCCAAGTAGATGAAAGGCATATCTCATTCACATGGGGCCAGGGGCTGGATACCTTAGGCTTTGTATCTGTTCCCCAATCACCTGCATCTCTGGAGCCCTCACTTCATCCGGGGGTTAGCCTCTTAACTTCTTCTATTTCACCCGTTTCTTCCCAGCAATAATTTCCCTTGTGCCCCTGTTAAAAGAGGGGAAAGTAGTGATATCAGTTTAGTTAGATTTTCTCCAAATTTGGGGATATGAGTGAGAATTTTCATTATGCACAATTTAGTGTC
Organism: Myotis daubentonii; assembly: GCF_963259705.1. Lineage (NCBI taxonomy): Eukaryota > Metazoa > Chordata > Mammalia > Chiroptera > Vespertilionidae > Myotis > Myotis daubentonii. The sequence continues at coordinate 123,415,569 of NC_081861.1, read as the reverse complement.
TGAAGGTTGGGGGAAAATTAAGTGAAAGCCTTGCCACACCATGTGAGTTTGGTTCAGAATTCTGTATATATATATATATATATATGCAGAATATATATACATTTAATATATATATATATAATGTATTTTATTGATTTCAGAAAGGAAGGGAGAGGGAGTGAGAGAAAGAAACATCAATGATAAGAGAGAATCATTGATCGGCTGCCTTTTGCATTCCCCACACTGGGGATTAAGCCTGCAAACCGGGCATGTGCCCTGACTGGGAATTGAACTGTGACCTCCTGGTTCATAGGTCGATGCTCAACCACTGAGCCATGCTGGCCAGGCCTGTGTCTTTCCTTTGCTATCAATTTATGAAGTTTATGGCATTGGAATGTAATAGTTTCTTTGGTTTAAGTTCTCCAATGTTATTTATTTGAAAAAAAAATTTTGGCAACCTTTTTATTTTATTTTCTTCATCACCATTTATTTTCCTATATCCTCTTCTACCCCCTCACCACAATCACCACACTGTTGTCAGAGTCCATGAGTTCTTGATGTTTTTCCTTCTTTTTCTTAAATGTTAGAGAAAAGATTTCTCAGAAATCTATGTTTCTCAAAAAGATATTGGGCTGGTAAGGGGGAGAGATCAACCAAAGGACTTGTATGTATGCATATAAGCCTAACCAATGGACACAGACACCGGGGGGGGTGAGGGCATGAGTTGGGGGTGGGGTGGGGGGAGCAATGGGGCAATAAAGACACATATGGAATACCTTAATCAGTAAAGAAAAAATTAAAATAAAGGTATTGGGCTTATATGGTTCCTGCAATTCCCTGTCTGTAACCAAATTTCAACATTATATGGGAACTATTATTATAGTACATGGAAATATATAATTCTTTTATGAGACTAGGAAATAATATGGGAGAAGTATTCCTTTGTTTAAAGTTAATCTGCTTATTTTTATTGAATTGTAGGGTTTTGGCAGGCTGGGATGATATTTTGAAATTTCCTTCAGTCTGTGGCCATCCTAGAACAGTGAAGTTGTTCAAATTTTATACATTAATGAAGCTTTATTTTTCAGTGTGCTGTTTGTGGACCATCACTCTGAATGGCCAGAGCCGAGAAGAAACTAGAAAGTCTGATAATGATCCTGGTCAGAGGACTGAGGTAAGCCTTTGAAAAGAGATCTCACACGCCATGGCTGGTGTTTCTTAGTGGTTAGAGCATCTGCCTGCGCATCAAAAAGTCATGGGTTCAATTCCCAGTCAAGGGCACATACCTGGGTTGCAGGTTTGGTTCCCCACCTCAGTCGGGGTGCATAGGGGAGGCAACCAATCGATGTTTCTCTCTCACATCAATATTTCTCTTTCTCTCTCTCTCTTCCTCCTTCCCTTCCACTCTCTCTAAAAATCAATGGAAAAAATCTCTTCAGGTGAGGATTAACAACAACAACAAAAAAGAACAGAAAAGAAAAGATACCTCACAATGTCATGTCATTTCTGAGAGCCCTGTCTGGCATTGCTGTAGAAAGAGTACTATTAGTATGTCTTTGTCAAAAAGAAAAAAAGTCTTTTTTGGGAAAGAGAGAAATGATCTGTATGAAATTATCATCAGTTATTATCTGTTCTGTTGTCACAAGTATTAGTTGGCATTAGTTAAAAAATGGGAAATGATTGTGCACTTGTCTTGAAAAGTAACGTGTTTGAATATGAAAATAGCATAGGTAGTTTTAGCAATTTTATAAAAGAAAAGTAAAATTTTAAAAATCATCACCAGTAATTGCTAATAAAATCTTGATTTCATTTCCTTCCAGTCTTTTTCTATGCATATATAGATGATAAACATTTTTAAAAGTTAATGGTTTATACTATGTAGATGTTCATATGCTGTCTTTGTTTTGTTTCAATAAATTGATACATGTAATGACATTTCCCTCATGACATTAACTTCTTTATTGTTATCTTAGATAATAAAGTATAAGTCCTTTTCGACAGACAATATTATAAACATTGGTGTTGGATATTTTCCCTGCAAGCTTAGGGAATATTTGATTGTTTACAAAATACAGAATGTGTAATAAAAAGAAATTTTACTGCCCAGCTGGTGTGGCTCAGTGGTTGAGCATTGACCTATGAATCAGGAGATCATAGTTCGATTCTCTTCAGGGCACATTCCTGGGTTTCAGGCTCAACCCCCAGTAGGGATCATGCAGGAGGCAGCTAATCAGTGATGCTCTCTGATAATTGATGTTTCTATCTCTCTCTGTCCTCTCCCTTCCTCTCTGAAATAAATATGTAAATATATATATTGTAAAACAAATACGGACTGACTGAATTAACAGCTTTCATCTCACCCCTGTCACAGCCATAGCTGCTTTATACCCATTAGTTAGTTATAAAGGAACAGGCTGAGGCTGCTGCTGCTGCTGCTGCTGAGTTGGAGTCAAGGTGGTTGCTAAAAGATGGTCTGACACAATGGATAGAGCGCCAGCCTGCGGACTGAAAGTTTCTGGGTTCAATTCCGGTCAAGGCCACATGCCTGGGTTGCTGGCTAGGTCCCCAGTGGGGGACATGCAGGAGGCAGCTGGTCAATGATTCTCTCTCATCATTGATGTTTCTCTCTCCATCTCCCTTGCTCTCTGAAATCAATAAAAATATATTGAAAAAAAAATACCCAGGGGAGTGACAATTGGAAACTTGGAGAAAGGGAGTGGGGAAATGCAGGTCTATGCCCAGAGTCTTGTCAAGCCCTCTGGCGTTGCAAACCCTCTGCAAACTGCTGTTACATGCCAAGTTTTACCAACTGTGAAATTCATAGTTCTTCAGTAGAGTATGACTTTTTCCCCCAAAAGGGGATTAAAATAATATAAGTTGCTTTTTTAAAAACACACACCCTAAAATCCAATTAAGCTGGGAACTGAATCCCACAATTCATAAACAAGTTATCTTTTTTTAAAAAAATATTTTTATTTATTTCAGAGGAAGGAAGAGGGAGAGAGATAGAAACATCAATGATAAGAGAGAATTGTTGATCGGCTGCCTCCTGCACGCCCCCCACTGGGGATTGAGCCTACAACCAGGGCATGTGTCCTTGACTGGAATTGAACCTGGGCCGACGCTCTATCCACTGAGCCAAACCAGCCAGGGCACAAGTTATCTTTTCTGGCAGGATTCAAACCTTCTTGGTTTCTTTTTCTAGGTGCACAGTTTTAAAGGAGCAATACTGGTAGATCGGAATTCTTTCTTGCCCTTTTCTCAGTTCTTGAATTTTGCTGGCAGAAATTTGAATCTTATTATTCAGCATGTGAGGCTCTTTACACCAAAACCAAATGTCCTTCCCTTGTCTGATGAATTTGAAAGTGCCCATCATCTTCCTATCCACAGCTAAAGTTTCCCAGCAGGCATGGCTCAGTGCTTGAGCGTCCACTTATGAACCAGCAGGTCACGGTTCGATTCTGAGGTCAGGGCACATGCCCAGGTTGAGGGGGCGTGCAGGAGGCAGTCAGTCAGTGACTCTCTCTCATCATTGATGTTTCTATCTCTCTCTCCCTCTCCCTTCCTCTCTGAAATCAATAAAACGAAAATACTAAAGTATATATGGGCAGACAGAGAGGTACTACTCTGCTATGATTGAATTATCTAGGATGCATACATAGCTAACAAACAAGGTTTCTGAAGGTATGACTTGGAGAAAACAGTATCCACTGCTGACCACTTCCTTTCCTCAGGAAATGAAGATGGCCTAAAGGTTTAAATTATAAAAAGAAACATAATAGACCCTAGTATAGTTGTGCAGAAATGCCATAAAGATATGCTGTGTTGCCTTTTCACTGAGGCTAGACCTTTGTCCATCTAATGAAATACGGGATCATTGTGGGTGGGATAGAGAGTGGGGAGGGCTAATCCATCATTCAACATAGAAAACAGAGTGACAGAGGGTGATAATGACTGTGTCTCTAGCATGATCCCCAGGAGAGGGTGCCCTGGCTCAGTGACGGCTCTGAGAAACAGGTGTATCCCATCCCTAGGGTGTTGATTCAGCCTATGGGATGAATGTACTATTTATCAGCCAAACCATGGCACTATTAGAGAGGATGGAAGAGGGGTGCTATTAATAATTAATTCAGGATTTCAGTGCAGATAGAACTGTCCTGGGAAAATTATAACCCAATTCCCCTAACTCTTGATTCTGTGTTTACTAAGCTAGCTTTTGATTCCAGTTGGCTTTCCTAAAGAGTTTTATCCACAGAGAAAGAGAGAGGAGCAATGACCATTCATTCATTCAACAAATATTTATTGAGCGTAACACTATGGAGATTTCCCTTTCACAGAGCTTAGAGCCCAGGAGAGACAGAGTCAATGAAGCTTCTGCTCCCCAGTGTGATCAGTGTTGAGCTGGGGAAGTGGGAGGTAGATACCAGATGGATACCAGGATTTGGAAAGTTTCCCTGGAGGAGGCCACTAATTTCTGAGCTGAGACCTGAAGTGTGATGAAACTTATTGGGTAAAGGAAGTGGGGGAGAGAGTTTTTCAATCCCAGGGTGTAACACAGGCCAGAGAAGGCATGTTTATTTTAGGGAATGACAGGTGTGTGTTAGTCTGAAACTTGCGTGAGTGGAGAGAGAGCACACTCCACTCTGCTGACTTCAAGGCTCCCCCCCACCCCATTTCCACACTAGATTCAGGCTTGAGCTGGGGGAAGGGAGGAGCTTTAAAATGAGTGGCAATTGGACCTTTTGATTTAGATTAGATTCCACTTTTAAAAAGGATTTTCTTTATTTTTATGAAAGGAATGGACTTAAAGGGCAATAATTTAAACAGTACTGTCACATGTATGACAAAAACACATGTCCCTAGCCCTGCTCCGTTCTGCCCTGTGAATTCCACTTTCTAGAGGCAATTGCTTTCAACTTGGGGCTTTCAGCTGCTGCTTCTAGTATTTACTTCCAAATTCCTGTTATATCCTGATTTTTCAAGTTGGAACATTTTCTGTTAACTTTGTTCTATAATAAATGAGGACTTAGCTCATCTTTCATTACTACCCTTGACTGCCCTCTTCCCCATCAGAGACGTACTTGTTTCCCCTCCATCTTCCCACTATAATTGTATTGTGATTTATTTTTATTAAATCAGTACTGCATATTTACATTACTATGTGTATATAAGCAGGCAGATTTACAGCTGAGCAAGTTATATATCCTTGTATGACTTATCCTTCCTGGTGTTAATAATTGCTTAGTTTTCTATGCACATTAAACTATTTCTGCGCAAACTTTTGAACATAAGATTGAGGCAATCTATCCATTGCATTTTTTTTTCTTCTGCACAGTTCTTTCTGAAATCCCACTTTCCTGTTGCGGGCTAGATGGGTTGGTTTGTGGGCTGGATGGGTTGGTTTGCGGGCTGGACGGGCTGCTTTGCTGGCTGGAAGGGTTGCTCTCCAGGCCCAGCGCACAGCTTACTCCTTGGAACTTCCCTTTACAGACACCCTGGGGATTCCTTTTGCCTCTGTCCTGCGTTAAGATTTCTGGTCCACGCTTCTATGCCGAGTTAGGGAGAAAGCTGGATGTTTTCTAGAGTCCAGAAAGAAGCTGTGTCTTTCCTTTTAGAAAACTGGACTCCTTCTGCTCCTCAAAAAAGCTGAGATACCATCTAGGGATGGGAACAGGAGACTGACCCAGCAAAGCAGGTCTGGAAATAATGGTGGGAGAAAAAAGTCACTTCCTGCATTCACTTTACTAAGTCCAGTTTATTCAATGGATTAGTTATATCAGTGAGAGGGTAGAAGATCAGAATGTGTTTTAGAAGCATTCATTCAACATCATAGGCTTATTGACACATGTTAGGCAATAGGGACATAGTGGGAACAAGACAGGCATTTAAACTCTATCAGAGTATACAGACAAGTGGGCAATTAGCAAACAGCATGAAAGGCAAGTACAGAGGGCTATGGCGGTGCATGAAACGGGCACTTAACTCTGGAGTGGAGTGAAGAGTGGGCTGAAGAAGCAAACATAGAAGATCACATAATGTAGGGCTCCATGTATACGAAATGGCCAGTATAGGCAAATCTATAGAAATAGAAAGCAGATGGGTGTTTGCCAGGGGCTGGTGGGAGGGGAGGATTGGAGATGACTAATGCAGTGGTTCTCAACCTTGGATGCACGTTAGAATCACCTGGGAATCTTTTTAAAATCCTGATTTCTGGGCCTCATCCTCTGGAAATTCTGTTTCTTTGTTATGGGATGGGGCCACAACATTAGTAACAAAGAAACAATTTCCGGAGGATGAGGCCCAGAAATCAGGATTTTAAAAGATTCCCAGGTGATTCTAATGTGCAGCCAAGGTTGAGAACCACTGATTTAATGGGTACAGGGTTTCCTTTTGGGGTGATGAAAATGTTCTGGAGCTAGATAGTTGTGATGGTTGCAGAACACTTTGAAAGGACTAAACGCCATGGAGTTGTATTCTTTATAATGGTTCATTTTATGTTATGTCAATTCCACATCAATAGAAAAAATTGAGTGGGAGAGAGAGCAGTTAGGAGACTACTACAACAATAGTCCCAACACGAGATACATTTTTAAAATATTTTCCTTATTTTGAAAGCAGTACGTTTGCGTAGTTCATGAATAGGCATGTACATGGTGCAAATTTCCAAAAAGGACAAAAGGTATTAATTAAAATTTAAGTCTCCTTCCTTTCCCATCTCCCTGTCAACCAGTTACCTTATTGGGGGAAAATATAGGCGGGGGGGAGAGAGAGAGGGAGAAAAAGAGAGAGAGAGAGGAGCTATGCATAAGAGTGTATATTTGTGTGTATATGTATAAATATGCACATATATAGTATATGTATACATATGTATGTGTGTATTTAATCTATAATATATATTGTCAAAAATCCAGAAATAGTAATAAATCCAGATGAGTAAACTATTATTTAGTAAGAGTTTATTGTCCACAAAGGAACAATTCACTAACTGGGAGTCTTCAAGTCCAAAGCTGAGATGAAGCTCAGGAGCATGCCATTACAGGATGGCTTATCAGGCAAAAAAGAGGAACATTGTTTGACCTTTATACTGTTTGGTTACTACTGTGGCAGTTGCCAGACAACAGGGTATTGGTGAAAAGTGATACCTCATACCATGTTAGGAAGATGACTTGTTTCTTTTATGCTTTTACAAAAATAACCTAAGGTAAGGGTTGCTTGTGCTCTTGAAACAATCTAGATTTCGTTTGACTTACGTGGCTTAAATGGTTTTGTCTGCTTGGGGGATTTTCAATCTTCGTCTCCATTTTCTTTTCTTTTAACAGTATGGCTTTAAAATCAAATTGTAGCATACGATAAAGTTTTGAATCTCACTTTCTTCACTTAATATACCTTAGAGATCATTTCATATTAATGCATAAAATGTCTCATTTTTTTAACTGTTTCATAGAATTCAATTATTGAACCATACTTTACTTAACCAGTTCCCTATTGATGGATATTTAGATATTTAGGCTTTTCGGTTTGTTTGTTTTTGCGACTACAGACAGTGCTATAGTAAATATTCTATATGTATATATGTCATTTTGCCCAGATGTGAGCTGTCCTAAAATCATGAACTATGGCAGTAGCAACCTGGAGGGAGAGGAGAGAATGCAAGAGAGAGAGCAAGTGTGCAAGGAAGCAGAATTTATAAAATGTGGCAACTAGCCCTAGCTGGTATAGCTCAGTGGAGAGAGCATCAGCCTGCGAACTGGAGGGTCCCAGGTTCGAATCCGGTCAAGGGCACATACCTTGGTTTGGTTGCCAGCTCCTCCCTGGCCAGGCCCTGGTCAGGGCTCATGCAGGAGGCAAGCAATCAATATTTCTCTCCGTCTTTCCCTCGTTCTTTCACTCTCTTTAAAAATCAATGGAGCCCTAACCGGTTTGGCTCAGTGGGTAGAGCGTCGACCTGCGGACTGAAGGGTCCCAGGTTCGATTCCGGCCAAGGGCATGTACCTTGGTTGTGGGCACATCCCCAGTAGGGGGTCTACAGGGGGCAGCTGATTGATGTTTCTCTTTCATCGATGTTTCTAACTATTCCTCTCCCTTCCTCTCTGTGAAAAATCAATAAAATATATTAAAAAAAATCAATGGAAAGCCCTAGCCAGTTTTGCTCAGTGGTTAGAGCATAGGCCTGCAGACTGAAGGGTCCTGGGTTCGATTCTGGTCAAGGGCATATGCCCAGGTTGTGGGCTTGATCTCCAGTAGGGGACATTTAGTAGGCAGCCGATCAATGATTCTCTCTCATCATTGATGTTTCTGTCTCTCTCCCCCTCTCTCTTCCTCTCTGAAATCAATAAAAATATATTTAAAAAATGAAAAGAAAAATATCCTCAGGTGAGGATTAAAAGAAATGTCGCAACTGATTGCATAGGAGATGCGAGGGAGAAATTTGTATTGCTGTTTATTTACAATTCCTAGAAGAGGACAGGTGTTTAAAAATATTTTCTGAATAACAGCCACAAGAATAGCTTAAAATTTTCTATTAGAAATTATGGCTTCTGGAAAACGAGCCATTCCCACACCCACACCCACACCCACACCCACACTTGTTTTGATTTTCATTCACTCTCCTCTTCTGCTCTGGTTTGACAGTTTAGTGACAACCAGTCAATGACTGTTCCCGTCAAGACTTCTATTGAGCAACACATTCTGCGACTTCAGGGTTTTTGTTTTGTTTTGTTTTGTTTTATGGTGTTGCAGATTATGAGCAATGCTGTGGTTAATAAATAATTGCAAATCTGATTGTGGTGTGCCAGGGCTCTTAAGTAGAGTGAGTGTTTTATGAAGCAGAACAAACACAATATTTATGTTTACAGTTGATATAAAAGTTAATGCTATTTAGCAGAATTGAAATTTATAGTAGGGAGTGCTTTTAATCAGCGTTCAGAAGTAGATTTGCTGCTTTCTCCATCTCTTCAAACTAAGGAGTAGTTCTGTGTCTTGTCTCCCTTTTGAAACTTACATTTCTTTCTTCTCTGAAATACCTTAACATCTTTCCTCCCTAATTAAAGTAAGATTAGAGGTGCAGTAAGTTTATAATTAAGCTAGTTTTTGACCCTCATACAACAAACACTCAGAATCTCAGTATATTTCTAACTTACGATGGAATTTCTCAACATTACTGATATAATAAACCTACCAAACTGCCAACTTAAAAACTGTAGATGGCCTTATTTCATGTTGGCATGTGATTCTTTACATTCAGTAATTGGAATTAATGGTGAGTATAAACTTCTTGCCTGTATATACCTTTTAGGAATGGGAGTAAATAGGAGGTCACTTTTTGAATAAATGTCTAGTATATCTCTAAATACATATAATATCTATCTGCTGTGCTTTTGGCAACAAAGTAAAGTGTAAAATTTCTACATGTGTGGTTTTCATTAACTTCTCTTAGGCCTTTTGAGATTATTTAATTTAGAAATGGTGGCCCAGATTCAATCTTAAGAAAAATTGCCCTCCAGTAACCTAGTAACTCTTAGGCTTCTATGTAAGTAGAAATGTAAGTGTGAGAGCTCTTATAGGCAAACCTGATGGTTAAGGTTACGAGAAAAAATGAACTAAAACTTGAAAAGAGAATGAATAAAGAAATAATATTATCTTGCTTCCTACCATAGTGGTTAGCAAATTAAGCATTTGATGTGTCCAGAAGCCTTTATTAATAGTTTCAGGAGGCATTACCAAAAACCATAGTAAATTGGCTTGGGCTTCTTCCTCTTCCTTCTCTTCCCTCCTTTTCTTCCTTCTTTCCTTTCATAGACATTGCCAAGTTTTTCTCATATAGGTTATACAAATTCATAGTTCTACCAGCAGTGTATGAGAAGCTGTTTTTCCATAGTCCCATCAACAAAGTGCACTATTTCAATTGCTTTCTGCGAATCTTCCTTAGCTTGATGATATCTTTTCTAAAGTTTGTCATTATTCTGGTCATAGAGATATCATTATTCTCAAACATATTTTTACTTCTACAATAAATATTATTGTTTTGCATGTGTCAGCGACCCTGTGTAAATTCTTCTGTGACTTATTTTTCCTCAACATCACGTGTTTGAGATTTGTCCATGTTGCAAAATGTCACTTATTTTATTGCCTTGTAGTTTTATCTGAATATATCATAATTCATTTATCCATGCTCCTGTCCACAGGGATTTGAGTTGTTGCCAACTTTCTACCACCACACACAATGCTTCAATGAGTGACCCCTAACTGTCTTTCAAAATGGATAAGGGTGCATGTAATTTTAAGAGCTACTACATCCATTTGGAGGAAGAAATTGCTTCATCATAGGAAAAGCAGTTTGGGGGAGGGGGAATAGTTCAGTGGTCCTGAAACAAAAAGGTCCTTGGTTTATCTGGATATAAATTATGTGGATTCGAAGACCATAAAATGAGTTTGGAGAGGTAGATGGGGTAAAGAGCCTAGTACGTTGGGCTAAAGCCATGGGAAAGCTCTCAGTGATTTTAAATAAGAGATTATTTGATCAGGTTTTCATTTTAAAGACATTGTTCTAGTGCAGTGATGGCGAACCTATGACACGCGTGTCAGAGGTGACACGAGAACTCATTTTTTTGGTTGATTTTTCTTTGTTAAATGGCATTTAAATATATAAAATAAATATCAAAAATATAAGTCTTTGTTTTACTATGGTTGCAAATATCAAAAAATTTCTATATGTGACACGGCACCAGAGTTAAGTTAGGGTTTTTCAAAATGCTGACACACTGAGCTCAAAAGGTTCGCTATCACTGTTCTAGTGGGTTATGTGGAGAGTGAACTAGGGTTGGAATGAGGATTGTTCCCATTGGTACCTTTTACATTATAAGTAATAGAAAATCAAACTCAAATTGGATTAAATAACAGGGGAATTCATTGACACTCTTAAGTGGAATGTCTAGAGGTAGCAAGGTAGGTTTGACCTTGCAACTGAGTGATGTCACCAAAGGTACAATTTTTTCCAACTTCACCTTCCATTATGTCTCTACCACTTCCTGGTTGCAAGATGGCTGCCAACAGCTCCTGGGATCATATACTTCATTATATATATATATATATATATATATATATATATATATATATATATATATATATATATATATTTATATAATAGAGTGAGGAAATATAGAAATATAGAGTATCACATAATAAAACCGAAGTTCTAATTGTACCTGCCCATGGCACCACTCACTGGGCCAAGGAGGTTAGAACTACTCTGATTGGCTAATTCCATCTAGGACCCTCCCCTGAACCTAGGGGATGGTGTTACTCCAACCTGCATCATTCCCCAGAGGACAGCTTCCCCAAAGCCTGGTAGGAAGGTGGAATGGAGAGAAGTAGGCTTGTTAGAAACCCAACAAATATCTTTTATAGCAGAAATGTGAGCAAGCCTGGCATTACAGACATATAAAGAGATGGAACAGTGAAGAGCCAGGGACTTTGGTCATGGAAGTAAGGAGAAAGAAGAGCATGTGGACTTGAGAAATATGTAGGAAGCAGGACTTGGTGATTAATGTTTATGGGGAGATAAGAATAGTGTATTAAGCTAGGGTAAACTACCATAACAAAAGATCCCAAGGTGTAATAGCTTGGACAAAGTATATTTTTCTTTTGGGTTCAGAGTGTGTTCTGGGTTTCTGATGGTGGTGGTGGGTGGTCTGATTCATCTTGCAGTTCATCATACCTGGGCTGTCTTCAATATATAACTTCCAAGACTTTTTTGATTATTGCCATTCTAATTCTGAGGAAGGAGGAAAGTGCATGAAGGTGTGAGCAGAAGAAATTTTATGGGCTAGACCTGAAAGTGGCCTACATCACTCATGTTCCCCTTTCATTGGCGATAAACTTGCTATAAGACCACTCCTAAATTGCAAAGGATATGTGGTATAGGAGAGCATAGATTTTGGTGGACAGCTGGCAGTCTCTGCTACAGGTGGAATGTGGTAACTTCCATGTTTCTGGCTCAAGCAGTTGATGGTTGATGGTACTAGCAAATGTACCATCATTTACGGTACTAGCAAATGTAGACTACCAGAGGAGGATTTGAAGTGGGAGAGAAGTGGAGATGAAGAATTCATACTGGGATATCTTGAGTTTGATATACAGGTGGGCCATACAGGTGGAAATATATAATTGGCAGATGGCTATACAGGCCTGTTCTTCATGAAGGAAGGTCAGAATTAGAGATGTAGGTTGGAGAGTCATCCATTGTTAAGTGGCTGATTCTTGGGGTAATTTTTGCTTACCTGGTACTCAACTTGAAGCCCATATGCCTCTTTTTTGCTGCCCACTCCTTCAATCATGTGGCATTTTAAGGCAGTTTATCCCTAACTAGTTTGACAGCTCAATACTTGTAAAAGCTAAATTTATTTTTCAAATCTGAAGATATCTCCTTTTCACAGATTGTTTATAAAAATGTCAAAATAATATCAGTGCTAGCATAATGGCTAGGAGATCCCATTGTTAGCATGACTCCAACTAGGTAAGTGCTTTATAATCACTGCCTTTGATTGCTTGTCTTTAATTCAGTTCTCTATGCTTGAAACAATCAAGATTTTAAACAAATTATCTATGGGTTGCCCCTTATTCAAATGCTTATTTTTGTAGTTGTGTATGATTTTTTTTCCTTAGAGAAACTGTGTTCTCATTCTTCTCATAAATTGTGAGTCATAGTATTTCCCTTGATCCTAGATTTGTAATTGAGTCTAAGCCTTTTACATGTAGGGGTAGGACTCACAGTTGTCAATGTTATCTCTACTGCACCTCTTATGGAAGGGATTGTGTTACTAGAAAACTTCAGAAAGAGGAAATATTGTTGCTATTTTGGTTTTGGCAGATATTTGCTTTGAATTAAAAAAAAACTATAGTATGTTTTCCAGATATTTCCATCTATTTTGTTGCATGGATTTTCTGTGTTAAAGGATCTTAGAGATTATGAGCTTACTCACCGTGGTGACCCCTACTATAAGCATTCAAATAATCCTGTAGATTCTGCTTGGACACTTTCAGTATCGGGCAGCTCAATACTCTAGGAAGATTGTTTCCTTGATGGACCAAGATTATATATATGTTGGTTGAGCTTAAATCTTCCTGCTTCTGAGTCTACACATTAGCAGGTATCAAGCCTTTGTATTATGGTATTTGAACCTTAGGGAAGTCACTGTCTGATACATGTATAGGAATATAGGTAATATAGGTAACTGGCTGCACATGGAACTACACTTTTGGACCATTTAAGAAGACACTGAAATATAAATGAGAATGAGTATCTTGGAAACAATAAAATAATGTTAGTTTACATAAAATTAAATCACTTGCAAAGTCCACACTCCAATTATTATGAATAATAGATTGCCACCCATTTCTAGAGTAAAACACAAGAGCCCACCAAATGTTTGAAGACAGTTCTAATATCCATCCTTAGTCCTCTCACTGTGGCCTATTCAAACTCTTTTATCTCATTCATTTCTTATAAACTATGATTTTTAGACCCTCATTGTCATGGTCACTCCTCTGTATGAATGCTTGTCAGTGTGTTTCTTAAATTGCAACTTGTTCAGAATTGGGCATGATAGTTCAAATATGGTCTGTAGAATGCATGGCTCATTGCTTGGTGGGGCTAATATGTTCTGAAACACTAGAAGATTAGGGAAGAAAGTAATGGAAATAAGAATATTTTCTACCCAGCTGGTGTGGCTCAGTGGTTGAGCATCAACCTATGAACCAGGAGGTCACGGTTCAATTCAGGTCAGGGCACATGCCTGGGTCGTGGGCTTGATTCCCAGTAGGGGGTGTGCAGGAGGCAGCTGATTAATGATTCTCTCCCCTCATTGATGTTTTAGGAAATAGCTTGTATAAACTTTTCGTATTGATTGTTAATAGAAATAATTTGCATTATGAGTTTGTTTTCTTTGGTGTGTATACTCTCTCATCCCTGGGGATGTGGATGAGCAAAGTGTTATGTTACACTGCCTCGTTCCTGCTGGCAATGACACAGGTGCAGAGCTGTGGGGCATGATGAATCAAGCGCCAATTGCATCACTGCCGCCTGCGCTCAGCTCGAATTGCCGTCAGTGGAGGAAATAGAATTCATTAGTTTTCTTTCAGGGCATATGCAAACACATGGGTTTCAAAGAACGTATAATGGCAGCAAGGGGAAATGAGCAAAGCCCAACCTTTTCCTTTTCCTGAGTGACCCTGGCAACTGATGAACCAGTTAGCATTTGGACACACTGTCTTTGTCAGTAGATGTTGAAGAAGAAGACTGTATCCCTGTGGCAAAATGCTCTGTGCATAACTGATCAGAACTTTTTTACTCTTTCTCAGAGCTATCGAGAAAATAATACCGATTTGTTAGAGATTCCAAACCTCTATGGATGCTCACAGAAAATAAAACCAAATACTCAAACAACTCCTGGAAAGGATTCAGATAAAAATAAAATGCATGAAAATCACTTTCCTGATTTCTGTGATGAATTATTTAATGCGATGAAATCAAAGCCTTTATTTTCATATCTGTTTTCCTTTTGGCATTGGCTGCTAATGCCATTTGACTGTAAGCATGGAGCTCTGGCGTGATGAAAGAGCATTGCATTTGGAGAAAAATAAAGGCTCTCTTAAAAAATTCATCCTCTCAGGTTTCCTGTGATGCATGGGGACTAGGAGCAAGCTTAATCCAAGTTCTAACTTCATGTTTCCCAAACTAGACTGATCTCAGAGATTTAGATGGGAATTCTGGGATGGGGCCCAGGAATTTGTGTTTATAACAAGTACTCAAGTTGCAAACTTGATTCTGCCAGTTTAGAAAACATCATTCTGGAGTATACATTCAAAAGTGTTCGTTTGCTTGTCTTATTTAAAATATACTTTTAAATTGATTTTAGAGAGAGAGGAAGGGAGAGAGAGAGAGAAAGGAGGGAGGGAGGGGGGAGAGAGAGAGAGAAACAATGATGTGAGAAACATCTGTTGCTTTCCTCCTGCATGCCCCACACTGTGGGTCAAGTCCACAACCCAGCCATGTGTCCTGACCAGGAATCAAACCAGTGACCTTTAGGTGCCTGGGATGATGCTCAACCAACTGAGCCACACCAGCCAGGGCAAAAGTGTTTATTTTTTATTTTCTTTTTAAAAAATGTATCTTTATTATTGAATGTATTACAGATGTCCCCTCTTTTCCCCCCATTGACCCCCTGTACCCCACTCCTGCCCCCTCCCCAGGCCTTCACCGCACTGTTGTCTGTGTCCATGGGTTATGCATATATGCATATAAGTTCTTTGGTTAATTTCTTCTCGCCCCCCCTTCTCTCTGAAATACATCAATCTGTTGCATGCTTCAATGTCTCTGATTCAATTTTGTTCATCAGTTTATTTTTTTCATTAGATTCCACATATGAGTGAGATCATACGGTACCTGTCTTTTTTTGTCAGGCTCATTTCTCTTGGCATAATACTCTCCAGGTCCATTATAAACTTTTGAAGAATAATAGATACAGAGGCAGAGCTGCCTCAAACAGATTGTCAAACTGCAGCAGGAAGGCCGGGGAGGGTTGGGGGGCAGGAGGTAGGCGGGTAAGAGATCAACCAAAGGACTTGTATGCATGCATATAAGCATAACCAATGGACATAAGACACTGGGGGATAGGGGAGGCTAGGGGACTGTCTAGGGCGGGGGGAAAAATGGACACATATGTAATACCCTTTGTAATACTTTAAGCAATAAAAAAAAATAAAAAAATAAAAAAATAAAAAAAATACTCTCCAGGTCCCTCCATTCTGCTTCAAGTGTAAGAGATCCTTCTTTTTACAGCTGAATAGTATTCCATTATATATATGTACCACAGTTTTATTTATCCATTCATCTACTGATGGGCACTTGGAATGTAAAGTACTCATACAACTCAACAAAAGAAAGACAAGCAATCCAATTACAAATGGGTAGAAGACTAAATAGACACTTATCCAAAGGGGACATACAAATGGCCAAGAGACATATGAAAAAAATGCTCAATTACACTAATCATCAGAGAGATTCAAATTAAAATGACAATGAGGTACCACCTCACACCTACCAGAATAGCTATCATCAATAAATCAACAAACAAATGCTGGGGAGGATGTGGAGAATAGGGAACCCTAGTACACTGCCGGTGGGAATGCAGACTGGTGCAGCCACTGTGGAATACAGTATGGAGTTTCCTTGAAACATTAAAAATGGAACTCCCATTTGATCCAGTGATCACACTTCTAGGAATATATCCTAAGAAGCCTGAAACACCAATCAGAAATAATATATGCACCTTATGTTCATAGCAGCATTATTTACAATAACTCAGATCTGGAAAAGTATTTATTTTTGAATACACTCAGAACCCAAGCTTGTCCAGCCCTAGCTGGTTTGGCTCAGAGGATAGAGCATCAGCCTGCGGACTGAGAAGTTCCAGGTTTGATTCCGGTCAAGAGCATGTACCTTGGTTGAGGGCACATCCCCAGTGGGAGGTGTGCAGGAGGCATCTGATCAATGTTTCTAACTCTCCCTCTCCCTTCCTCTCTGTAAAAAATCAATAAAATATATTAAAAAAATAAAAGAATCCAAGCTTGTCCAGCCAGATTTAGGTTGGCATGACTCTCCTACATCAATATTTTGTTTAAGGCTCAGGAATACCAGTCTCAGCATTTGGGGAAAAACATTAAAAACAACAACAATAACAACAACCACTAAACTAACTCCCCGAATTGAATTGAGCAGCTGAAAGGCAAACAGCTGGCCTTTTCTTCCCAATT
This sequence comes from Myotis daubentonii, assembly GCF_963259705.1. Lineage (NCBI taxonomy): Eukaryota > Metazoa > Chordata > Mammalia > Chiroptera > Vespertilionidae > Myotis > Myotis daubentonii. The sequence goes on along the minus strand of NC_081861.1, from coordinate 123,398,778 downwards.
GTGTTGCTTGGGCTGGTAGACGGGTGAAATGTATTCACATAAGAAATCATCCTTCTTGCTTCTTCCTGAACTACACTTACTTTCCCCCCTTTAAAACATAACATTTATTGCCTTTTTCTAATTACAAAAATAATTCATTTTCAATGCAAAACTCCCAAAGGAAAAAATAAGACAAAAATCTATAATTTCACCACCCGAAGAAAACCTGGTTATATGTTTTCTAAAGACGTAGTGATATGTGCTTCGCAAGGCTTAAAATTACAATACATATCATGAACACTTTGTGAGAAAAAAGTAATTGTAAGTTAAAACAGGCGTCTTAAAGGTAACCTGTAGAAGAAACTAGAATGTTACTACTGCTACACTTTCATATCCTAAGAAATGCTGATATGTCAACTACCTTCAGAATTCTAAGAGAATCCATATTTTTAGAATTTATAAATACCATCTATTCTAAAGTTGTCATACCTTAGATACATTTTTCTCTCTGAAGAGTTTTTTAAGCTTTATATATCTTACATTTTTTCAGTGTATTATTATCAAACGTTTATTATGGGAAGCAGTGTTTAACAAGCCCAATTAGGTCCTTTCCTCCAGTGAGCTTATTTTCTGGGGTAGGGACAAGAAGTAATAAACAAGTAAGCGATTAAGATCAGGTGATCAAGGAAAGTCACTCTGAAGAGGTGACACCAGAGTTGACACCTAAAAGACAAAAAGAAGGCCAGCCTTGGGAAAATGAGGTCTGTTTCCTGGCAACCTCAACAGAGTGTGTTGCAACTTGGTTTTGGTTGGGTTGGTTTGATTTGGTTCATCTCTAATAGGGGAGAAATGACATAGGATTAATTTTCTTTTCTCTCAGTTTGAGTGCGGTCAAACATCTTGTCATATATTTAAGTGCAATTTTGGTATCTCTTTTAGGGAGGCATCTCTTATCTTTTGCTGATTTGTCCCATAGAGTTTTTGGTCTCTTTTTCTCTTGAAAATTTTTTTAACTTTAAATATCAAAGTTGTATTTCTCATTCATGCTACTTGTCTATCAGAATTGGAGTTTTACTTCACATTATCCTCAATCTAGGATTCAGACTGATTGATAACCATCTCTTGAACACTGCTTGCCTTTAAAAAAATATTTTTAAAGAACATTTACAAGAGATCTACCCTCTTAACAAATTTTGAAGCAAGCAATATAGTATTATTAACTCTGGGTACAATGTTGTGCAGCAGCATATTTCATTTCGGGTATCCAAAAGTTAGTGTTGTGTTTTTTTAATTTTATTTCAAATTCCACTGGCTCATTATTGGTATATGGGGAAGCAATTGCCTTTTGTGTATTCACCTTGTATCCTACAACTTTGCTATACTTGCTTATTAGTTCACGGAGGTTTTTTGTTTATTTTTTTTTTCAAATTTTCTACATAGACACTCATGTCATCTGGAAGCAATGACAGTTTTATGGCCTCTTCCTAATATGTATACCTTTTATTTCCTTTTCTTGCCTTATTGTATTTGCAAGGATTTCCAGTACAATGTTGAAAAGGGGTGGTGAGAGGGGACATCCTTGCTTTGTACCTGATCTTAGTGAGAAGGCTTTGAGTTTCTCACCATTAAGTATGAAATTAACTTTAGGTATTTTTGTAGATAGTCTTTATCAAGCTGGAAAGTTTTCTCTCTATGGTTTACTGAGATTTTTTTTTTTAAAAAAATCATGAATTGGTATTAGATTTTGTCAAATGTTTTTCTACATCTATTGATGTGATCATGTGATTTTTCTTTTTTAGGATGTTGATGTGATAGATTACACTAATTGCTATTCAAACAATATATATTTTTTTCAAATCAAACAAATATGTATCTTAGTGTGTCCAAGTTTGGCTCCAAGAGAAAAAATATTCTTTTCCCCTCTATTATTTCTAAGGAGAAACTCAAAATAATGAAATATAACCTGAAAATCTGAGAGACTTAAGCTACTTTTCCCTGGGTATATTCCACTTACACTCTTGTTAAAAAGCTGATAGGTATTGCACAGTTAGGATAATTGTAGCACTTTTTCAAATTGGCCGATATTCAGTAATCATTTTTGTGTCCATTGGGCAACAATAAATACAAAATAGAAGGACACCTGTTAGTGTCCTTACAGCTGTGTCTGTGTTGGAAGGCACCAGTACTCATCATTTCAGACTGTAGGTGAACCAGAGGAGCTCTGACATTTTTCATGGTGATCATTGCATAGAAATACTTGGATCATCCTGAAGACTCCTACTGCCCATCTCAGTGAGTCTGTTTAGGTAATTCCTTCTCCTGCTGTATTTGTAAGCTCCAGATTATTTATGAAGCTGTGATCCAAGAATTAAAACTCAAGAATCACAAGACCTTCCAGTATTATTTCTGCAGTTGTGAGAGAAGACACAAGAAGAAATGTTTTTAAACTTAGGAATTAATTATTTCAGTTTTGGTTTGTGTAAATGCACAATATGCTAAGTGGATGTTTGAATTTAATAGTTAATTATCCAGTGACCCAGTTATGAAAAAATTCATTCATGAGAAAATGGTGAGAACCTTTACCATCATGAGGGTTGGTTTGTTTTTCAATTTTATACATATAGGTTTGTATAGTCAAACAAATATGTATCTTAGTGTGTCCTAGAGGTGATAAAAAACAAATTCCATTTGATTTTGTTAGATTTTACTGCATGGAATGCAATTATAAAGAAAAAAGATTAAAATTCTATATATTCGGCATCCCAACAACTTTATTGTTCAAAAATTACACCTTTGGAGAAGGTATTTATTACCATGGATGTTATCACTATTCAAACATTTTTGAAAATCATTTTCTGGAATTTCCTTGAAGCTAGCTTATGTGTCATGCAAGAAGCTAGTGAAAGAATATACTGATATCTCTTATCAGACTCAAGCACAATTTTCAAATTGTTAGAAGCAATAAAAAAGTCCCTTGAAACAATTTTATATTTTAAGCATAGTAAATATAAGTTGTATATAGTAAAGTTACACTAGTTAGAAGTCTTTATTTTGATGTAATTCCTGATAATGTCTATATAAATTAGTGAAAGGTTTAAATTATTGCCATAAAATATGACAGTTAAGGATACCAAGGTATTCTGGACCCAGGACAAAAATAGCAATCTAATATATGTCTTAATTTCATGAAGAATGAGTTTTGGTCTTGTGTGTTAGTATGTATTCAGAGGTTTCTGGAATCAATTAATTTTAAGAAGTTAATAATTCACTATAGCCTTGTTGATATTATTTTTTAAAATAATTCTTTATTGTTGAAAGTATTACATATATCCCCTTTTTCCCCCATTGACTCCCTCCAGCCTGCCCCCCCCACCCCTCCTCACCCCAGGCCTTCAGCATAGCCTTGTTATTATAAATTTGCTTAGTAAAGCTCTCTTTAATAATCAGAACCAAGTGATACTTAGCTCAGCCTCTGCCCAAATGATTAAAAATATGATGTGAAATGCAGGCGAGATGATACAAATTGTTCTGGTTATATATTCTTGTCTTGGTTTGAAGATTCTCCTATATATTTATTTTCATATATATCATATAACATTGTAACTCTGTATATAGTTATAAATAACTATATCTATATAGAGAGTTCTATCTATCTATCTATCTATCTCTCTCTCTCTCTCTCTCTCTCACACACACACACACACACACACACACACACACACACACACACACTAGAGGCCCGATGCACGAAATTTGTGCAAAGGGCTTGGCCCTAGCAGCCGTGGCTTTGTCCAGGAGGTTGTCAGGAAGGATGTCCAGAAGGTCATTCCGTTGTCTGGTCTAATTAGCATATTATGCTTTATATATATATCATACACCTCTCTCTTTTTCTTTCTTTTCTCTTTTTTTAGTTCTGGGCATGTGCAGAAGTTATGAAATGTTGGTCTTTAGTCCAGATTTGCTTTTGTTTGTTTTACAAAATGTTGTCTTACACAGTATCTTAAGTTTGACTGGCAATAATGTCTTTCTCACAAGAACAAATCAGGTAGAACTGAGGGGAGGCTGTTGCTATGTCATGGACCTTGTAGCCTACCTTTCACTACAGTCCTCACCACTGCCTACTCCTTCCTGACACATAGGCCTAGGGTGAGTTTTCATTTGTCATCTAATACTGGGCCTGAGTTAGAAATACTTGATAAAAGTTCTATTAAGCATTTAGATTTTTAACCTTAAGGTCAGTGGCGAGGGTTTTAAGCATTGAAGTGAGTGGCATAGTGAAGGGTCATGAACATTTGACTGGCTTATTTGGGGAGATTATTCAACTCCTGTTAGGATAAGTATTTGTTTGCACACAGTTGCTTCTTTCAAGCTAAATGTAATGGTTGTTTTCTGTCTGGCAGGTTTGTGATTCTGTCCCTTCATTTTTGTCCAAAAAGGACTCACACTCACACTCACACTGTTTCTGATTGCTCTTAACCAGCTTGTTTTGTGTATTTGTCTACTGGGTGTGATTTTCCTGTCTCCTGGGGCTGTACCACTTTGTGAAAAACTAATGTTGGACCCCTATGGCTGTATATACACCAGAGCTTAGTTTAGGGAGTCCCTCAGATTGCCAACAAGTATAAACTGAATGGCGATACTGTTCACAATGCCTACCTCACTGTTCTCCTGCATGGTCAAGCATCCTAGCTTTTTTTTTTTTTAATCTTCACCCAAGGATATTTTTCTATTGATTTTTTGAGAGAGTGGAAGAGAGAGGGAAAGACAGAGGGAAATATCAATGCGAGAGAAACACATCGATTGGTTGCCTCCTGCAGGAGCTTTTACCAGAGCCCGGGCCGGGGAGGAGCCTGCAACCGAGGCACGTGCCCTTGACTCAAATTGAACCTGGGACCCTTCAGTCTGCATGCAGATGCTCTATCTGTCCACTGAGCCAAACCAGCTAGGGCAAGTATTATAGCTTTTTAGACATAGCCATTAGACATTACGGTGACAGAAATAAAATTAATATGACAGAATTACAATATTGCTTTTGCTAGAACTAAATGATGCAAACACCCTTAATTAGATTCAATTCCATATGTCTAGAAAGTAAAATCTTCTTCTATAAAGAATACTAATGTCTTGCATTGATGAAGGGCCTTTCATCTTGAAGTTTTCCCACATGGCTTACAAACCAATATGGCACGGTAAAAGCAAAGTAAAGACAACTCCAACCGCAAATGGAATGTAACAACTGCTTAATAGTTTATAACGAACAGTAGGGCAGGAATTTTAAAAAGCTATTTAAAACATCAATAATATTTATCCTGACTAGAAAGTATTATTTAATACATGAAGTTAAGCTTTAAGAAAAGTAAGTTTTTGGAGAGTGAGAGCTAGATGTTTTAAGTTCTGAAGACAGAGTAAGAAATAGTCTTCTAATGTGTAAAGATGATATTAGACTTGATCTACAAAGGTGGTTAGATGGTTTATCTCTGTGTCTACAAAGAATGAGTGTTGGGGCTCTAGCTGGCTTGGCTCAGTGGATAGAGCATTGGCCTGCAGACTGAAGGGTCCCGGGTTCAATTCTGGTCAAGGGCACATGCCCAGGTTGCAGTCTCGACCCCCAGTAAGGGGCATGCAGGAGGCAGCCAATCAATGATTCTCTCTCATTGATGTTTCTTTCTCTCCCTCTCTCTTCCTCTCTGTAATCAATAAAAATATATTTTTAAAAAGAATGGGTGTTGGGGAGGGGAGGAAGAGCGAGAGAAGGAGAGAACTGAGACATCTCGGACCTGAACATTCTAATCCTTATGATATTACTAGATATATTATTAGTGGCATTGTAGAGATGAGAATTATGAAGCTCAGAGAAAGTGAGGAATTTACCCAAGATAACTATTACTAGTGAAACTAGAATTGAAATTAGCTCTGTTTGATTTCAAGCTCATATTTTTTCCTACTCTGCTCTACTACTTTTTACTGCAGCTGTTAATACCTCTTGTGCTCAAAATAGATGCTCTCTCTTCTATGTAACAGATCTTTTGTCTCCCTCATCAAAAATTTAGATTAAATACCCTAGAAGCATATGAAAGAGCTGGTCCCGTGACACCTCATTAACCAAAACTGGCTTGTGACCCCCAAACAGTGCACATATGTTTTCTGGCTTTTCCTTACTGCAGGGTAAGTTCCCTGTCTGGAGGGGCGGGTACTTTTCCCAAATTATTCAAAGATTTGGGAATGTGGCTTGTTGTCTGTGAGTGTGACTTACTGTTCCAAAGTTGTTCCCATCATTCTTGCAGAGGCTTCGGGGTCCTAATGCAAACAGTTTCCTGCCTCCATATCCCAGAGGTACAGAGGTCCTTGACTACTGTCTGCCGGTTGTCTACCATGAGCAATATTAAGTTAGCTAGTAACCTCTGCTTGCCTCCTGACCATCTCACAGAATATCTATTCTAATGTCATTTCCTGTGCCCTAGCTAGTCTGGCACAGTGGATAGAGTGTCAGCCTATGGACTAAAGGGTCCCGGGTTCGATTTTAGTCAAACTTGATGGATTCTGGTTAAAGGCATATACCTCGGTTGCAGGCTCCTCCCTGGCCAGGGGCCTGGCTGGGGCTCCTGCAGGAGGCAACCAATCGATATCTCTCTCTATCTTTCCCTCTCTCTTCCACTCTCTCTAAAAATCATGGAAAAATATTCTTGGGTGAAGTTTAAAAAAAAAAATTCCCGTGCCCTTATAAGGCAACCAGCAAGCTTATTTTGTTTTCCTTATAGTCTCCCCTCTTCCTCCAATTTTGATAGTTGTGTTACATCAATATTAGCAGAGCATATAACAATTATATCACCATTATCCCCATGAAATTTTTAAATAAAGCTGATACTTTTGCATAACGAATTGAATGTTCTTCTTTTCTGCTACTCATATTTAAATAATATAAGTTTATGTGTACTTTCGCAAGAAAGTTCCTGAAGGTTGGACCAGGATAGTTTTCCAAGCTTCAAAACTCTTGGGCTCCCTCTTCTAGTGTGACTTCGAAGTACTAAAAATATGGTCTTTCAGTGTAGCCACCTCTCCAGTTATTTCTGGAAAACTAAGGGGGGACATTTATAATACTCTCAACAATAAATAAAAATTTTTAAAAAATCATCAAATAAAGTAAAGAAGTGAAAAAGGATCATTATTCTTCTAAGTGTAGGCTCTGCTTCCTTGTTTTCAATTGGCAGCTTTAATTTTTATCTCAGAGGGCATTGAATGCATATATCACACATTCCATGTTATGCTTAACAATAATAAACAACAGCATATATATTGGTATCTCTAGAGACTCATAAGCAGCAGTCTCTGAGGTTAATTAAAAACTGTATTTATAAAAATAAAGCTATATTTTGGTCTAGAATAGCATAAAATCATATAAAATTTCTCAAGTAAAATTGGTATTCATTATATTTATTGTGCTGTAAGTATGACAAATGCCAATATGAACATGCATGTCTTGAACATACCATGTCAATAGATAAATGTTTCTTGGGAGGAGAATCCAACTTCACCCACTTTCTGTCTCAAGGGCAGGGTGAATTGGAACTCAGTAGAAGAAGGGAACTAATGACAACGGAGGAATTTTGTCAAGTGTGAACTTCACCTCTCAGATTGGGTTTGTGAGGGATCATACCTCCCCAGTTCTGAATCTTGAGCTTAGGAAAGCAAAATAACTTTGTCCAGGAATATGCACGTTTATTAGTTTTCCAGATGAGAACCACCAGTCTGTAAGATATCATTTGGGATAGCTGGTGAAAATCTCTTTATGAATAGTGGTAGAAGACAATTCTCCATGTGACTATTATTTTTGCACATATTGTGAGCAGAGACACTCATTAGCCTTTGTTCTTTTTTTTTAACTGCCAACACAATTCTATTAATTGCAATAGATATAACTTCCAATATACACCACTGAAATACAAACCTTTTTCATGTGCTTCAGTAAGACACGGGACGGGAGTATTTTACTTGAGTTTCCCGTTCTCTTTTAAAGTACTGTTTGCAGTCACTGACTTGGAGAATACAGCACAAAAGGTCTCCTCGCCTCTTTTTTTGTTTTTGTTTTTTAATCTCATCTCCCTTCAAAGTTCTCTTTGTGGCAATATGTGTTTTCGGTGGCTCTTCCTGCTAAGGTCTGCTTTGTCCAAGTGGTTACAGAGTTTAATTCTCATTTCCCACTCCTCCAGCCTCTGCTGGCTCCAATGAATCTTTGTTTTCATCCTCTAATTTCTTTTTCTTCTTTGTTTTTCGTTCTACGTTAAACTGAGTGATCGCTTCACTTTTCTCTGTGATGTATTTTAGCAGTGAATTACTCCTCCTGGCTAAGAGCTTCACATCTTCCGTGTTAATTGTGCTTCTTTTCGCATGTCTTGCAAACATTTCAAGGTCTTTGGCAAAACTTTCTGTCGATAAAAGAGTCCCTGCTGCTCCTCATCCCCCTCCTTCTCCACCTCCATCACAGTGGCGGGTCCAGGCAGGTGCGTGAGTTAGCCTTTGTTCTGTACATCCTCTTTTCTGGGATGTTGGTAGACAAACAGCCTCAGAAGTTAGAGATCACAACCCTCTGGATAAGGCAGATTTGTTTACCATCTGGTATAATAACAATTTCTCCCAGTGGGGCAAAGGGCAGGCATGCTGATTACCCATTATAAAAGATTCAGGTTCCCTAGGCTTGGGGTTCCTCAGCTGTGGTGCACATCCATTGGAGCCCCTCTGTCATCATGTGGGACATGTGGAATAAGAGGAATTGATGCAAACAGGATACTTGTGCTGTGAGTAATAAAGTTGTTTGTTTCTGATCCAGGAGTCTCCTGTCCTCTGCCAGTATCTATGAAACTGTGGCAGGTCAATTTGTCAGCTTGCAAGTAGGATAAAATCTCAGACCCTTACCAGTTCTTGATAAATTGTTCTTCACTGACCTGATGTGGTACAAGGAATTTTTTGCTTTATAAACCTATTGATTTAGGTTAGGATATTGAATCTCTAGACATTCCTTATTGAAATACAAGATTTTCTGGGAAGTATGATGTTAGCCTAAATTCATTTTATCAGATGAACTACCAGGTCTTGAGAAAAATGAAACATGCTTTTGAAGAGTTGAAAAGTGGATGTATCTCAAATGGAGGTTCAGAGGAGATGGTTGGCCTCAGAGGGATGCACAGTGGTGGGAAAGGCCCAGAAGATAAACTTTTTTGCTCTGAAATTTTGCCTGGAGTCTACTCTGCCAGCATCCATCTCAGCTGGACACACAATGCACACTGATTTCCTATAATTCCCTTCCTCATTCACAGTGAATCAAGGGCATCTGCTGGCAACACTGTGGATTCTGTTGTTTGCAAACAGCAAGTAAATACCATCCATTGTCTGGGCTTTTTGGGATGGAAGTTGTTATAACATGGGCAGTAAGAAGGCTTATACACAGTAAGAGATGTAGAAAGGAAAAAAAGAGCTAATAAAATAGAAAAGGGCAATAGGGGAATTTCTGTGATTACCAATTTGTGCTGAAGCTAAGCTGTCCCAAATCTGTTCTTGGGAATTTTCTCATATTGTTTGATAAACCCACATATAAAGTGACACATGGGTGATACACCAATATTTCTTTTTCAAAAATATATTTTTATTGATTTCAGAGAGGGAAGGGAGAGGGGAAAGAGAGATAGAAACATCAATGATGATAGAGAATCATCAATCAGCTGCCTCCTGCATGCCCCATACTGGGGATTGAGCCTGCTACCCAGGCATGTGCGCTTGACCAGGATCGAACCTGGGACCCTTCTGTCTGCAGGTAGACACTCTATCCACTGAGCCAAACCAGCTAGAGCCACAAATATTTCTTTTAAAGCACAAATCAGATACTTAAGTTTGAAAGCACAGTACCAATGACCTGGAGTGGAGTTTCTAGTTCATCACATATTCTAATTAACTGAGGACTTACAATTAACTATGGAGAATATAATTTTTGCATCTCAGCTTGGTATATATTGTCTGACAAATACATGTCTACTTATACAGCAATAGAAAATGTGAAATTGAGATAGTCTTGGAAAAGCTATAATGGTCACCATAGAGTTAAATCATTTAAATTTTAATGTTAAAATTATTAGATAATAAAATGCATTTAGTTCTAAACTATATCAACAGATACCTGTTGATTCAATGACTTAGGGTGATATGAACCTTAAGCTATTTTAGTTTATATCTATTTGGGATAAATGTTTTTTCAGTGGATATGGTTTTTCTTTTTTTGTTCTTTGGAACTAACTAGCTATACTTTCAATCTAAATGGTTCTCAGAAATGATGAAGTTTTTTTATGGGAAAGCTTTCTATCATGTCTAAAAGATTGGTTGAAAATTTCTGATTTGGAATCTGTTTCATATGGATTTCCAAAGTAACCTATGTAATAAATATATTAACAATAATAGTAAAAATAATATAGGTCTTATTGTCAGTGAAATCAGTGATGGAACTATGCTGTGCACATAGTGTGTCTTCATTTTGTCCATCTGCTGTCCTGCCCTACAGTAGTTACTTTCATCAAACTTGGGCTTTTATGGGGAAAGGAGTTTTCAAGTAGCAAAATCCCTTATTTAAAATTGCCCTAGTGGTAGTAAAAATGGGAAACTTTAGTAGAATCCTTCTGACTGGATTCATTGGGTCCACAAATGACTCTATGGTAATATGATAGCCCAGGGAAAAGCTTCAGAAATGTTGAAGTTTAAAATCAGCATCTTGTGTTATATTTAGAGGTCATGAATTTCTAAGATTGGTATTCTAAAAATCAGAGGACTATGGTATTTTAGAATAATGCTTGTAATGTTTATATCTTTACATGCCATAACAATATATTTATTTGTGCAGTCAACAAATATTCATTTTATTCCTACCATGTGCAACACTTAATCAACATTGGGGACAAGATTAATGAGATTAAAATTACTGCTCTGAGTAGGTAAAAAATTTGGCAGGAAAACAATAATCTATATAAATTATCTATAATAATAAAAGCGTAATATGCTAATTAGACTGGATGTCCTTCTGGACGACCTTCTGGATGAAGTTGGGGCTGTGAAGGAAGCCTGTGTCCCAGCTGCCTGTTGGCGGCTAGAGGAAAGCCTGGGTCCCGGGTGCCAGAGGGAAGCCGGTGCTGGCAGCTGGTGGAAGGAAGGCCTACTTTTGCACAAATTTCATGCATTGGGCCTCTAGTTACTATATACTATGCTAAATGCTACAATAAAAGTATGGACAAAGTTCTGTGAAATCAGAGAGAGAGTAAATAATTTAATGTGGGGGAAAGACCCATAGAGGCAGTGATGTCTGAATTCTGAAAATGTTCATGATCATCCAAGGAAGTAAAAACCACTTCTTTTTGTAGCAGTAGGAATAAAGTCCCAAGAATCTCATGCTTAGCTATTACTTAGATAGTATTTAGTAAGTGCCAGGCAAAACACTAAACATCTGACATGCACTATATATAATAAAAGCGTAATATGCTAATTAGACCAGACAGCTGAATGACCTTCCGGATGTCATTCCGGATGTCCTTCCAGACAAGCCGTGGTGGCAGTTAGGGGTGATCAGGCAGGCAGGCGAGCAGTTAGTGGTGATCAGGCAGGCAGGTGAGTGGTTAGGGGCTATTAGGTAGGCAGGTGAGTGGTTAGGGGCAATCAGGCAGGCAGGCAAGTGGTTAGGGGTGCAGGCCAGGCTAAAGGACCCCCCCTCCCATGCACGAATTTCATGCACTGGGCCTCTAGTCTTTTTATAATATAACCACCAACCAAAATGAGTTATTACTATTATTATCATTTTACAGAGAAGCAGTCTGAAACTTTAAGTGAAGTAGCCTGCCTAAGATCACACAAGTTGGAAAGAGTTAATTTTGATGAATGAGTGAATGAAATCGCATAACATTCATAAATCTAGAATTGAAATGTCTCATCAAATGATAATATCCTCAGAGAGATTAGCATGAGTGGTGACATTGTCTAAACAACAGTCATGACACAGCAATTTCAACTTTTCTTTGGAAGGGATCAAAAGCTCTTCATCCTGATCCTCCTTTAGGAAAGTTAGCCCTTAGCATTATTATACAAAGTATTCATTTCCACCAATATACCAACATCTCCTCACAGGGCTCTAATCTTGAGTGAGATGGAGACATTTCCACTCACCTATATTAGCTCAAATTGAAATGGGCTTTATTCTTTTGTGCCTGAATACCATTTTTTTTTTTAGTTTTGAAAATATGGTTTAGAATCTAAATAACCCCTCTTTTATGCACATATGCTAGTCATGTGAATAGTATCAAATGGGCACTTCCTGTTTCCTTACTTTTCAATGTCTTTCCTGATGGTCTTATTTTTCCAACCAATATTTCACCGTTCGGTTACCTGCCATGCACCTCATTAAATAAACATCTGTTGGACTCTTACACTCAGTCACATCTATTATAATATCTCTTTTAATCCTCAAAATTAACTCTCTGAGATGGCTAGTATTAACTTTAGATGAGGAGACCTAGGCTTGGATACTTTGTTTCAAGGCCACACTTGTTCAAAGTCATAGAGTTAGCAAACCAAGATAAAAATTCAAATATTTTCACATGATGTCTCCCGTTTATTCCACAAGACCAGAGTTGGCCAAGATAAAACAAGAATACATTAAATAATTGAAGATAGTCAATATCTGATTGTATCAAAAGAACTGACCTAGCAAATAAGTGTCATGGAGTGAAGTCAGTGTAGGCTATGGTCATAAGAGACTGGGTTTGTCTAGATGGGTAGAACAAGAGCAAAAAGAAGGCTTGCTTGACTGGAAGAAAAGCATCAGCAAATATGCTGAGTTGTGGCTAGCCGTGTAATCTGTGGACAACTAAAAAGTCTTCCTGATGTAAATCATTTCCTGGACAAGTTTTTCAATCCTTGTAGCATTGCTTCAAAACCTTTATGTCCTGCCCTAGCTGGTTTGGCTCAATGGATAGAGTGTCAGCCTGTGGACTGAAAGGTTCTGGGTTCAATTCCAGTCAAGGGCAGTTTCCTCCCCAGCTTGGGTCCTGGTTGGGGCTTGTGCAGGAGGCAACCAATCCATGTGTTTTTCTCACATTTATATTTCTCTCTGTCTTTCCCTCTCTCTTCCACTCTCTCTAAAAATCAATGGAAAACTATCATCGGGTGAGGAGATTATATATATTTTATATATTATTATTATTAAAAAAAACACTTTATGGCCTACGATGGTATGAAAATAAACAAACAAAGCCTAGGAGGAGAGGAGAACCTGGAGATATTTTTTTAACCCATGGTAATGTGCAGAAAACTAGAATGATGGCTACATAATTTGACAGATATTTGACCATGTTCATATAAAAACACAGGGTTATAGACTTAAGGCAGGTTAAACAAGGTGTGTTTAATGGAAGGCATACATCATAAAAATATGATCTTACTTTGTTTTTAATTTTATCTCAAGAATACAAGCATATTCCATATTCCACTTGTAATCATTTTTCTCAGCAGTTCATCCATTGACATGCACACACACGCATGTGAGCAGATGTTTTCTAGTACCTTTGGCAGAAGAATTTAGTGCCTTGTACACATCACACCTGCCATGTCATGCTTATTGATTGAACGATTCAGCTTGCTGAAAGGTACTGGGTGAGATATTAATTTTAAAATGAAAGCCTTCACATCTGCTAATGCCTGTCAGTCTCTGGAGTGAATGTGCCATTTAAGCCAACGGAAGTGGGCAGAAGCAGCCTTCATGGGTAGGGCTGACAAGTTATTTTGAGTCTGCTGAATTACCTTCATTGTTGCCTGCTACTTGTAGGCAGACCTCTCCTTCCATTAAACTCCAGTGCTCACGAAACTTCTGAAAATAGCTATAGTGGTTTGGAACTCATCTTCCTGGGTTTTCACATAAATGGAATATTTGTGGTAGTTGAGTGATAAATGGTGAGATAATGGTGTTTTACAGGCAGTGAAATGACAAGGTCAATTTTAATTAAGCTGAGATCAACCTCGGTCTGTATTGCACACTTCTGATTAGGTTATTTCAAATTACCATAAGTTTTTGGAGACTTCGCTGAAGTCAGTGGTGTTAAACACCAGCTGTGCTGGCAGAGAAGCGTGGGATATGAGAAGGAGATAGCATTCACATTGAAATTAGCACTTGGCACAATATAATTCTCTGATTGCAAACTATGTGGAGTTGCCTGTGCTAATTGGTTGATTTTATTTGAAGCAGATGTTGTTAGCTTTCCCACTAATGATCTGGAGAGAAATTCTTTTGAAAGACATGCCATGTTAGGATCTCTGCAGTATAATAAGCTAATTACAACTTTAAGTACTTGCAGTAATTAGCACAATGTGTATAAAGTGTTCCTGATCTTTTCACCCTGCCGCATTATTGTCAGGGCAGCTTGAAAAACAAAAAGAAATGCTAGCTGGATTCAGTCTCCCTGGTCTAGCCTCTTCGTTTCCCAGACTTCTGCACTAAAGAGATAATGAACTCGACTGAAATCCTGCTCTTTCAACCATGTCAAAAAGGTTTAGTGCCAACTCCTACCCTACTACACCCCAAGAAATGGAGAGTGAAATTTGCCAAACTAAAATGGTACCTTGCACACATTTGCCTTTAGGGCCCATGAGGTCTTCATCACATTAGCAACTGAGGTATTTGAGGACATCTTAGCATATTTATCTCATGTTCATTTATTTTACTTGATTACCAGTGCAATCCAGGGTTCAAATCTAATTTTGTTTGAGAACATTGCCTCAACACACTTCCAAGTCAAAACTCTAACGTCCTTGTTTAAAAGGCTTTGTGTGCTTGATATTTCTGTAAGCCTAAAATCTAGTCTTTCTATATTTTTAACAACCAGTTGTTACAGGTACATATTTTGCTTATAATAATTATGAGAGTGAAGACATAATGCGAATAGATGTGCAGAGAGTGACAAAATTAGAAACAAATTAGTTGAGAGAAAGTAATTGATAAAGGCAAATTCTTAACATACCACGGGAAGTCCACAGTAATTGCTATTAATGGGAGTGAACCTGACATTTGAGGCTGGTGACTAAAATTTTGGTATCTCTAAGAAGCAAAGTTGATCAGTAGAAAATAATTTATAGTAAAATGTCACTATTTCAATAGCTCTTGTGGCCTTTTCAAGAAAGTTTTAGAGTTTGGATTTTTAAAATCTATTATTTGAAATAGGTGTGTAAGAGTAAAAATGCAGCCATTCCTAACAGAGTCTTCTATTGGAACTGGTGAATGTATCTGTTTTTTTAAAAATATGGAATGCTTTATGAATTTGCATGTCATCCTTGCTCAGGGGCCATGCTAATCTTCTCTGTATCGTTCTAATTTTAGTATATGGGCTGCCGAAGCAAGCACAATGTATCTAAGTTTTTATGTTTTCTTTTGGATCCTTTCATTTCAAGATACTTCTGGGGGAAGG
The DNA here is from genome assembly GCF_963259705.1 of Myotis daubentonii. Taxonomy (NCBI): domain Eukaryota; kingdom Metazoa; phylum Chordata; class Mammalia; order Chiroptera; family Vespertilionidae; genus Myotis; species Myotis daubentonii. Next base: position 123,383,320 of record NC_081861.1, on the reverse strand, counting down.
CAGACACTGAACAAATTCTTCTTTTAATCTATAATTTTATTGATTTCAGAGAGAAAGGGAGAGACAGAAACATCAATGATTAGAGAAAATCATTGATAAGCTGCCTACTGCATGCCCCCTACTGGGGATTGAGCCTGCAACCTGGGCATGTGCCCTGACTGGGAATTGAACCAAGACCTCCTGGTTCATAGGTTGACACTCAACCACTGAGCCAAACAGGCTGGGCAAATTCTCCTTATAAAGTGTCTTTGAAGAAGTCGGCTGGCTCCCTTGGCTCTAATTTCTGGAAAGCAGGCAACTTGATCTCATATTCTGAACTTGGCTGCAGAAAAAAGGTAGAAAATGCCCTTATTTGTACTTCTAGTACTGTTGTCTCATTAGCTCTGGAATTGAAAGCTGGGATTTTTGTGGTTGCTGGATTTATCTACCTCCAGTGATGTAGAATTTCACAAGGTAAATAGCCAGGCTGCTGCTAACATCAACAGATTATGTCCTAAAGAGAGGAGGCATCAAACAAAAATATCACCCTTGCCGGTTTGCTCAGTGGGTAGAGCATCAGCTTGCTGACTGAAGGGTCCCGGGTTTGATTCCAGTCAAGGGCATGTATCTTGGTTTCAGGCTCAATCCCCAGCCTGTTTGGGGTGCATACAGGAAGCAACCAATCAATATGTCTCTTTAACATCAATGTTTCTCTCTCTGTGTCTCTCCCTATCCCTTCCACTCTCTCTAAAAATCATTGGGTGAGGAATCTATCTATCTATCTATCTATCTATCTATCTATCTATCTATCTATCTATCTATCTATCATCTCCTAATATATAAAAGCCCAGGGTTGTAACCATGGATCACTACCAAAGGCTGACCAACCCAGAAGTCCTTCAGTCAGTGCTGGGTTGCTGTGGCGACCCAGCACTGACTGGCCAGGGGGCTGGGACCCAGAGAGAGAGGCAGGGTCTGATCCACAGCCTCAGTGGCAGCTGTTGATTAGTACTTGCCTCTCCTTCTCTCCTGGCTTTTCCAGCAGCCGGGTCTTTCTCTCCTGGCCTCCCTGGGGGCTGCTGTTCAGCCCTGCCTCTCTGATCAGGCCTGGAGATAGGCCCAGAGATGTAGACTGGCATAGGAACCGACCAATCAGAACCAAATGTGGTTGCTGTAAAGAACCAATGGCTGCCTAGGAGGCAGAGCTTCTGACACTGACTGGCATAGAAACCGACCAATCAGAACCAAATCTGGGTGCTGTGGGGAGCCAATGGCTGCCTAGGAGGCGGAACTTTTGACGTTAATTGTCATAGGAACCGACCAATCAGAACCAAATGTGGGTGCTTTGAAGAACCAATGACTGTCTAGGAGGTGGAGCTTTTGATGCTGACTGGCATAGGAACTGACCAATCAGAACCAAATGTGGATGCTGAGGGGAGCCAATGGCTGCTTAGGAGGTGGAGCTTCTGATGCTGACTGGCATTGAAACCTCCCAATCAGAACCAAATCTGGGTGCTGTGGGAGCCAATGGCTGCCTAGGAGGCAGAGCTTTTGATGCTGACTGGCACAGAGACTGACTAATCAGAACCAAATGTGGGTGCTGTGAAGAACCAATGGCTGCCTAGCAGGTAGAGCTTTTGATGCTGACTGACATTGAAACTGATGAATCAGACCCAAATCTGGGTGCTTTTGGGGAGCCAATGGCTGTTTAGGAGGTGGAGCTTTTGATGCTGACTGGCATAGAAACCTCCCAATCAGAACCAAATTGGCCAGCAGAGGAGGGCAGTTGGGGGCAAGACCAGGCCTGCAGGGGAGGGCAGTTGGGGGTGATCAGGCTGGCAGGCAGAGGCAGTTAGAGGCAATCCAGAAGGCAGCAGGTGAGCATTTAGGAGCCAGTGGTCTCAGATTGCGAGAGGGATATCCCCCAAGGGGTCTCCAGTTGGAGAGGGTGCAGGCTGGGCTGAGGGAAACCCCCTGCATGCACGAATTTCATGCACCAGACCTTTAGTGTGATATATATATCAGCAATTTGAGAAAAGCAATAGTAGAGAGGTCTGATAGAGATTCTCCTCAAATTATTAAAGGAAAAGAAGGTTGTAGTTTTAAGGGGATTACAATATAGATAGTCCCTGACTTACAATGGTTTGCTTTATGCTTTTTTCAACTTTACGATGATGCAAAACCACATGCATAATAAATTACCTGAAATTATACAATACTTTATTATAAAATAGGCTTTGTGTTATATGGTTTTTCCCAACTGTAGTCTAATGTAAATATTCTGAGCACGTTTAAGGTAGGCTGGGCTAAGCTATGATGTAGGTTAGGTGAATTAAATGCATTTTTTACTTACTATATTTTAAATTTACAATGGGTGTATTGGGATGTAACACCATCATGAGTTGAGAAGCATCTGTACTTTATACATTTTTCATAAACATAAAGATATGCTTTATGGTTCTGAAAATTAATGACAAATTAAACAGAAAAGACTTTGTACATTGGCTTCTCTAAGTTTATAGAGCCTCAAATACTCAGTGAAACCCAATCAGAGGATTAAGTATACTCAAGCAAAACATTCAAGGACAGAGTTTAGACCTAGTGTGACATTTTACACCTGGCACAGTGGCATGTCTTTGGCACATAATGAATTGTAAATGGATGAATGCATTTTTTGGTGAAAAGTTAACAACTCATTCTCTATCACTGCCATGATTTTTGGTGAGTTTCCACACTCCTGGAAATATTCTCATGAATTGGAACTACTTGCAATGCCATATATAATTATTTGTCTAATTGATGTTGATATACTTACAAGTGCTTTAGTACAAAAAGTTAAAGACATAACACTAAGTGTTGGGAGTTTTGATACCTAGCATCTTATTGATAAAATTTAAAAGTCTTATTTGGCTATAGAAGAGATCAACCCACTTTGTAATGGAGCATTTGCTAGAGTAACAAAACCTTGTTTGATACCCAGCCGGTGTGGCTCAGGGGTTGAGTGTTGACCTATGAACCAGGAGTTCATGGTTTGATTCCCAGTCAAGGCACATACCTGAGTTGTGGGCTCAATCCCCAGTAGGGGGTGTGTAGGAGGCAGATGATTGATGATTCTTTCTCATCACTGATGTTTCTATCTTCTATCTCTCTCTCCCTTCCTCTATGAAATCAATACAAATATATTTTTAAAAACTTGTTTGACAATAAACCAATGGATTGACATTGTTTTGTCAGTAAGGCTCCTTTATTGTTATCTTGTTTTTGTTTACTTAAACCCAAGGTTTATATTATTTACTCCTGATATAATAACACAGTCATAGAAATATAAACTAGGTTCCTAACAGTACATTTTTTGTTCTCACTATAAAACATTTGTACTTTCATAAGTTTGAGAAAGCTAGATGTGGTCAAACTGCTGCTAGATGCTTAAAATATAATATGTACAGTGGAATGTTATATATATATTATATATTATGTTATATATATATAACATTAAATATACATAATGTCACATACAGTAGACATTATCTATTATGTAGATTTCAAAAATAATCTATCATCCAACTATTATCTATCTATCTATCTATCTATCTATCTATCTATCTACCTATCTATCTATCTATCTATCATCTATCTATCATCTATCAAGAGAGATCACCATTGGGAAGAACATAATCAGGCCAAATGGTTAACTATCCTTTCATTATGTTCTGGTAACACTTATTTGGAAAGACTTAATGGCTAATCCATGACTTTTTTAAATATACGTTTTCATGAAAAGAAAATCGTCTGACACACAGAAGGGCAAACTGACTTTTGTAAAGCCTGCAGCATTCTAGGACTGAGCAGTTTTCTGAAAGAGAAGGTCTCCGGCCTTCAGGGACATCAGCAGATTGAGACTGACCTTTTATAATGCATCTGCTCACTGCTGGCCCTCTGTGTCCCAGCATACACGGCACTGTCCTGTCAGGGTCTAATGAAGCATGTGACTCTATGAGACTTATTTCTTTTTTTAAAAAAAATATATTTTATTGATTTTTTACAGAGAGAAAGGGAGAGGGATAGAGAGTTAGAAACATCGATCAGCTGCCTCCTGCACACCCCACGTTGGGGATGTGCCTGCAACCAAGGTACATGCCCTTGACCGGAATCGAACCTGGGACCCTTCAGTCTGCAGGACAACGCTCTATCCACTGAGCCAAACTAGTTAGGGTGAGACTTATTTCTGAGATGCCAGCAGATATGGTCATTTCTTTTACTTCCAAATGTGCAAAGTGGGGGCAAGAAACCCTTATTTGAATGTTGGGAAAAATTAAAAACCAAGTCCAGATATTGACATCAAAGAATTGAGGTTGTTAGATCTTTAGAGAATACAGCAATTTCATATGAAAATATCTTTCATGGAAGATTTTTTTTAAAAAGAGTGAATCACATGACTTTGTCTTTGTCATAGATTGCTGGGATAGGACTAAATAATATCATTTTCCTCATTTCTCTATACATTTTTCTTTTTTGCCATTTAAAGCTTGAAAAACAAACTCCCTGAGGCACCAGAAGCAGGAATAACTGGGATGGTTTGGCTGCAGACCAGAGCAGCACAATGGGTTTCTGCCTCCTTTCTGTTCATCACTCCCTCCTTCCCTCCTAAGCACACACAAAGCTCTGCATGACTTTCTGGTTTCAGGCTCCAGTTTTGCAATTTTTTTCCGCCTTGTGTTGGGAAGAAATTGAAATGTAAAATTATATCCCCTGAAATAATCATATTGTTTGGAAGGCATAGGAAGAAGGAGAGGTACGGGGATGAGGTTTTTATTTTTTCCTTAAAAAATAAAACCTGCCCAGCTGATGTGGTTCAGGGATTGAGCATCAACCTATGAACCAGGAGGTCATGGTTCGATTCCCACTCAGGGCACATGCCTGGGTTGCAGACTCCATCCCCAGTGTAGGGCGTGCAGGAGGCAGCCGATCGATGATTATCTCTCATCATTGGTGTTTCTATTTCCCTCTCCCTTCCTCTCTCTGAAATCAATTATATATATATATATGGCTGCTATGAGCTACAATACCCACTCCTTGCTGCTTCATGAGCCTCTTTTTTTTTTAATAACTTTTATTTAATTTTGCGACAGTGTACTGTCACTTGTTTCTAGCTGCTATTTTCCTCTCCTCTGGGCATACTGCATTTCACATATACATCCTGCAAGTCATTGGGTTGAGAGTTCGGCAGACCTTGAAGTGGAGAAGGGGTGATTTTAGTTCCCGTCTAACGGAGTTGGCAAAGAAGCTTTCAATATTGCTTCAAGAAAGTTGCAAATGACTAATGCGATGACTAACAGTAACATCTAAAACAAAAGTTCTGCACTACAGTAAGAATGAGTGACCTTCTTGGCTTGGAATAGGGAGGCAAGAGGGCGGAGAAATCTTTGGGAGGAAGATTTCAGAACAAATAGACCTATAATATTGGTATTTAAATGCAATTTACTCATTCGCTTCAGCAGATAAAGTTAATATGTGTGTCATCTGTGGGCAGAGCCTGAAGAATTATAAGCATTAATTAGTTTTAAATAATTTGTAAAAGAACAGTTTTATTAAACACTACAGTCCTCTAAGTAAAAATTTAAAATAAATCTTTTTATCTTTCGTAAAATAATCTCTGCCTACAGATCTTTTATTTTTAATGGTTAGGTTTTAAAATTATAAATACTGTGTGCTTAAAAAGTCATGCTGCAATGGCTGTCTCAGCTCCAACTACACTTCCTCAAATGCTAAAGCCAAGAAAGCTGTGGTCTTGAAGTCTGAATGGCTCCCAACTTGCCCAGCCCCATCTAATGCCTGCCCTGTGGCATGGGGTTTGCAGTGTAGACACTGGATGAGCCAGGTGAGTGAGTATGTGATATAAACCCCTGCTGGACTGACATCTTTCTGTGATTCTGTCTAGGCCTTCAATGAGATGAAATAGGCTTCTTATTTTTTTTGGATTTATCCTGGTTTTGCTTTGTTTCCCTGCAAACTTACTCCAGTGAAATGGTGTTATCTGTGGTATGATCAGACTTAACCTTTTAGGACTACAAGTTTAGCGCAGGGTTCTTATTGGGGATTCAAGGATGAGAACCGCTAATCATAGATGAAAATTTGTGTCTATCATGTGCATTTTATTGGAATAAAGTCCGTAATGTTTATTATCTCAAGATTGATGAATTAAGAAGCATAGCATTTAATTCTAATGATAACTCTGAGACTAAGGTAAATTATCGGTACTACTTTATACCTACCTTCACTGAGGTTCATGGAAATTTTGTCAGAAGTTTGAAGTCCAGACATTTAATTCAGTCATCTTGCCCTATGTGGTCAAGGCTATTGTTTTAATTGGTTTAAAACAAGTTGGTTATAGTATAGGCATACACCCCCCCCCTTCAGGAAGTGGACCTTGATTTTCCACCCCAGCTAAATTTGATCTAGATCAAGCATGTCAAACTTGAGGCCCATGGGCCGCATGCGGCCCATATGAATATTTTTGCGGCCCAGCAATAATAATGGTATGTAAGAAATATTTTAATAAAAATTTCATAACTTAATTTTTACAATATCCTGTTATACATAATTATTAAAAACGAACTGCAACGTTTGCTAATGACTGATGACTAGAATCGTGTTGCATTCATTTCCCTTACGTGCCTTTTGCACAGGCATACCATTTCTCTCCACTAATACCAGCAGAGAACATTGTAGAGCCGATTACCACATCATTAGTGTTGTACTAACTTGTTTGGTGTGCACAACAGGAAATATTTCACTTTCGGAGAACAAGAAAAATAGGTTTTTTGCATTACGCTTATTAATTTGTGTAGTTATTCAGTGTCTGGTAAGTTAATGTTCAAGAAAAAATATTAATTTTTATTAAAATGTTCTATTATTTTATGTTAATGACTCATTTATTGCAGCCCTTTGTATTCAGCATGTCTCTATCAAAATAAACCTATGTTTCTATGAAAATTGAAGCTTTTGTTTTTTTCCAGCCCACATAAACTTAAACCATGTTTGTTTGGTCCATGTTAGCCTTTGAGTTTGACATGCTTGCTTTAGATGTAGTGACTTGGTTTCAAAGAATGGACTAGAGAAAGGGAAAAATTGTAACTTTACAGCGCAGAAACCTAGCTAATGCTGCATTAACCAAGTGAGGGGAGTTAATCTCAGCTGGTGCTATCACGAGAATGTCATGTCCATCTAGTATGATGTAAGTAGAGAAGGTCACATCATCTCTGTGATATTCTTCTCCAAACCCCTAACCCCAGTCTAATCATGAGAGAAACCTCTGAAAAGTCCAGATTGGGGGACTTTATACAGGAAACCAGGTCAGTACTCCTCAAGACCATCAAGGTCATGAAAAAGAAGGAAAGACTGAAAAATTGTCACAGATCAGAAGAGACTGGGGAGCATGACAACTAAATGCAGTGTGGTATTCTGGATTGGATCCTGGAACAGAAAGAGAACACTAATGGAAAACTGGTGAAATGAAATAAAGTTTCTTAGACTTTAGTTAATAGCAGCATTGGTTGATTTCTTAGTTTTGACAACTATATCATGGAGATGTTAGCAGATGGGTAAATTGGGTGAAGGGATATAAGAGAGCTCTCTTTATTGCCTGTACTATCTAAAATTATTCCAAAATAAAAAGTTAATTTTTGAAAGTAGGTTGGATCTAAAAGGATGACCATAGATTCAACTCCTTATTTTGTTCCTAGGTTAACCAGAATAAATGTCACCCTCCCTGGAAATCCTTTTATATGACCTTGCATATTAATCCACTAACACACGGTTTATGAGAAGCATTATTACCTAGTGGTTATGAGTTTGGACACTTGGGTCAAGACTGCTGGGATCTGAAGCCAGGTTCTACCCCTTACCAGTTGCGTGACTTTTAGCATAGTATTTGATCTTTCTATGGATAAACCTACCTCATGGGACTGTTATAAGCATGTAATTTAAAGTTACATATTTAAAGTCCTAACTGGTTTGGCTCAATGGATAGAGCGTCAGCCTGCGGAGTGAAGGGTCCCAGGTTTGATTCTGGTCAAGGGGATGTACCTTGGTTGCAGGCACATCCCCAGTTGGGAGTATGCAGGAGGCAGCTGATCGATGTTTCTCTCTCATCAATGTTTCTAACTCTCTGACCCTCTCCCTTCCTCTCTCTAAAAAATCAATAAAAATATATATATATATTTTAAAAATAAAGTCCTTAGAATAGTGCTTGGTCTGTTTTAAGTACTCAATAAATGGTAGTGGTGATGATGGTGATGATAATGATGACATTTTCAAAGCATTGTTTTTATGACACTATCAGACAACATTGAATTGCTTATCTCTACTTCTTTTAGATGGTAAGATCCTTGAGAATGGAAGTCACATTTTCTTTATCTATATATCTTCATGCCTGAGAAATAATCAGTACTCAATAACTGTTGATTGAGCGTATGCTTACTTTCTTGGATTCTGACTTGTCTTATTTGAAATGGATGTGACCCTCTTGTCACTACTGCCAAATTCCAGACTTAGGTGTGAGACAATTACCAATTAATCAGCACTCTTCAGTACTCTCTTAGATTCAGTGAGAGATACAAAGACATAGATCTGAGGCCTTTACTTCTCAGAAACTGACCAACATATAAAATATAATATGTATATATTAATTTGTCTGAAAGTGATAAAACTCTAGATTAAACAGTGCTGAAAACAAGTGTTTGAATTTTAAGAAGGTAGAAGAGCATGACCATGGAAGAGAATACAGAATAATCTACTTATGTGGAACATTGAACACACGTAGCTCCCCCGCAGAACATGAAAAAATGGGCTCAATTTTTAAAAAAGGCAAACCAAAGTTTATTAGACATTCTAGAAGTACAGAGTTCTTGGTTTATATTTATTATGTGTTATTCTAGCATTGAGAGGGAATTTAAATAATTTTAAGCATTTACTAACATGTGCAAGGACTTATCTTTTTAAGATAATATGTTTAGAAATGAATTGCAGTGGTATTGATGATAATGGGTTTGACTGAGCTTGGTTCTGAAATGAACATAACATTGTTACTATAAAATGTAATGGAAAGATAGCAACACAAAAAGGGTGGGGGCCCTGCTGGTGTGGCTCAGTGGTTGAATGTCAAACTATGAACCAGGAGGTCACCGTTTGATTCCGGTTAAGGCACATGCCTGGGTTGCTGAATCAATCCCCAGTAGGGGGCATGCGGGAGGCAGCCTATCTGTGATTCTCTCTCATAATTGATGTTTCTATCTCCCTCTCCTTTCTTCTCTAAAATCAACTAAAAATATATATTAAAAAGGGGGGATGTGATGAATTTCTTTGGAACTTTACTTCTCTTTTGACAATGCCAAGTTGCATCCTTTGGGGAAGCATGTAAGTCAGTATATATTCATCAACTTTAACAAATCTTTTCCAAATTATCTCAGTAACTGCAGGGTGCATTTTGAGTAGGAAGAGTGTTCAAAATGAATAAGCTACCTGACCAAGGGACCCTGCCATATGAAAGTCCAGGTCCTAGCCATAATGTTTGGGCACATGAATTATAATGTTACATCTTACAGTCTTTGAATAAAAGGGATATAAAAGTACCTTTTGTAAGCACTGTTACCATTCCATCCAAGGCTGTGAATTACAACATAGCCTGAAAGAGACCATACTAATTTAGGGGGCCAAGCTACTTGGCAGTAGTTGATATAGTTAATTCTTGAACCCTGCTTTTCAGATTGCCCAGGGTTGGAAGTGACTAGATTTGGCTCATGGAATTCCAGATGCTCTGGTAATTATAGTGCAAGCCTACATTTTCTGGTCTCATTTGTCTTTTTAAAATACTTTCATTCCTCATTTGTTTTCTTTCACCCAGTATTTATGGGTTATAACTTCTATGAGTAAAATTTAGTTTTAAATGAAGAACATGTAGTTCCTGCTGCTTTGGTACTAGTTAATCATAAGTTCATAAAAAAGTGAACATACTGGGTCAGAGATAGAGCATTAAAATTTGATGTGTTTGGGGGAAATAAATTAAAAGGGTCTGGTAGAAAGCTTGCACTTTAGAGTTTTTTCTGCTGTCTGCCATTGGAGGCATAAACCTGTGCCCTCATGTGTATCCAATTGCAATGTATCTCTTCTATCTAAAGCCAGATAATTACAAGGTTCTATAGTCCCTTGGCAGATTGAATAAAGGGTTACTTTAATTTCTTTTCTTAGACTCTAGATGTACATTGTGTTCTGTAAAGATACTGTACACAATTCCACAGTAAGGCTGATTATATGTATCATATAAATTAATATTTCTGTTTAGTTGATAGTAACCCAAGATTGGTCCAAGAGCACATAGCATGTGGTTATCTTTAAGATGTAGGATGACTGTTGATTTTATCATCATCTTTATTAAGTATCATGTTCAAATCAAGTAGTAGACCTACTTGTCAGATGCCTCTGGCCCATTATAAGGCACACATAGTCATCTCAACAACTATTGAGAAGACCAATAACTCATTCCCATTATTTACGACCAAAAGAGAAATATATTGTAGAGCAGTGATAAATGTAGTGGGAAGTAGAGAAAATGGCTTCTTTAGCTAAAAGACATTTGTATCACTATTCTAATTAACCAGGGAATACACTCATATGTGGAATCTAAGGAACAAAATAATCTGATGTACAAAATAGATCCAGAGACATAGACGCATGGAACAGACTGTGGAATCTCAGAGGGAAGGAGGGCAAGTGTGGGTGGGTGGGAAGAGATCAACCAAAGAACTTGTATGCATATAGGCTTAACCCATGGACACAGACAATAGTGTGGTGAAGGCCTGGGGTAGGGGTCGGGGGTGGACTAGAAGGGGTCAATGGGGGAAAACCGGGGACATATGTAATACTTTCAACAATAAAGAAAAAAATAAATAAACTTGCAGATTGCTTAAAAAGAAGGAAAAAATGGTTTGGGCCTCAAAAGGGAAGAAGGTTTTGTGAGCAAGTTTTTATTTTGATTTTTGATTTAATTATTTAGTGGGCCCGTGTCTCTGGGCTGTGACCACCACAAGTTTTTCTCCAGTGGTATAGATTTTATTTCAAAAAATTCTCTTTTGATTTGAGACAAGAATGCTGTAAGTGGATAGGGTGGGAGAAATGCCCTTCTCCCAGTTGAGATAAAGCTTTGGAAAGGTATTTTCTTTTGGAGAGTAAGCCTTCATTGTGATGAAGGCTCTGGGCCTGTTTCATAGTGTTTATTCTTCCCTTCCTCCTGCCAGAGCCATGAGTGGATATATCTTGGATCTTCATTATGCAAACCTGATTGGGTTCCTGAAGGTAAAGCCTATGAGAGTGTGCCTCCACCCCCATGATGTAGCACTCAGAGAGTTCTTGTTTTCACAATAGTCCATGCTCATTCTCCAGCAATTTGTCAAAACTACCAGTAAGTGTTCCTACCAGCTTATAGCTCCCGTAGCTTTTGCTCCAGATAAACAGATCTTGGCTGTGCCTCTCTGAATTTGTCTGTCTCTCCAGATTTCAATGTTGTGGCTTGCCCTAAAACCTCAGTTCTCTGATGGGTCCAAGAAGAGTCTTGGTTTTCAATTTGTCCTGCTTATTCTTGTTGTAAGAACAGGTGTGACAACTTGAGAATTTTTGTTTGTTTTAATATATTTTTATTGATTTTAGAGAGGAAGGGAGAGGGAGAGATAGAAACATCAATGATGAGAGATAGTCATTGATCAACTGCCTCCTGCATGCCCCACATTGGGGATTGAGCCTGCAACCCAGGCATGTGACTGGAATCAAACCTGGAACCCTTCAGTCCACATGCCAACGCTCTATCCACTGAGCAAAACCAGCTAGGGCAAACTTCTGAGTTTTTTTTTTTTAATATATTTTATTGATTTTTTTACAGTGGGAAGGGAGAGGGATAGAGAGCTAGAAACATCGATGAGAAACATCGATCAGCCGCCTCCTGCACTTCCCCCACTGGGGATGTGCCTGCAACCAAGGCACATGCCCTTGACCAGAATCAAACCTGGGACCCTTCAGTACACAGGCCGACGCTCCATCCACTGAGCCAAACCAGTCAGGGCAAACTTCTGAGTTTTTTACCTTTTGGAGCTGAAACCAGAAGTCTCCCTTACTCATTTTTGAAAGACATTTTCATTGGGTAGATAATTCTAGGTTGACAGTTTTTTTTCTCCTCTTAGTGTTTTAAAGATGTCATTCAGTTGCCTTTGGTTTGAATGGTTTCTAACAGGAAATCTGTTGTAATTCTTATTCTTATTCCTCTATCTGTAATGCACCTTTTCCCCACCCTCCTCTGGCTGCATTTAACCTTTCCTCTTTTTAACAGTTTGATTATAATATGGCTTCCTGTGATTTTATTTTTGTTTATCATACATGGGATTTGTTGATATTCTTGATTTTGTGTGTTTATAGTTTACATAAATTTGGAAATTTTAAGCCATTTTTTCCCAAATAATTTTTCTATTCTTCCTTCTATCTCTTCTATTTCTAAGACTCCAATTATTCTATTAGACCACTTAATATTGTTCCATAGGTCATTGAGTTTCTTTTTCCCCCCCATATTTTTTATGTTTGTGCTTCTGTTTGGATAATTTTTATTTATGTCTTTGAATTTACCATTCTCTTTTTCTGATTATCTAACCTGTAGTTTACTCAATTCAGGGAATTTCTTATTTCACATATTGTGTTTTTAATTTTTATAAATTTAATTTGACTTTTCTTTATATTTTCTATTTTTTCCTTATCATGTTGTTTTTTCTTAAAATTCTGATCACATTTTCCATTGTGATTTTAATGTACTTGTTTGTTAATTCCATAATCTCTGTCATTTCTTAGTCTCTTTCTATTAACTAATTTTTTTTTTCTGGTTACGTGTCACATTTTCCTACTTTTACACAGGTCTAGTAGCTATCTATTGGATGCTGAACAGTATGACATTTACATTGTTGAGTGTTGGATTAAGTTATATTTCTTTAAAGTGTGTTGGGCTTTGTTCCTCCGACAGTTCACTTATGGATAAGTTTTATCATTCCAAAGCTTGTTTTAAGACTTTTTAAAGGGCAGATATAGATGCTAATTTAACCTCACTTCTAAGGAATAACCCTTCTGATGACTCTACTAAATGATTCTTATAGTCTCTGAAATCTGTTTACTTTGGCTGGTGGGAACACTAATGATTCATAGCCCCAAATGAGTTCTAGGAATGTTTGTATCAATACTCTGATAATTCCTTATAACCAGAATGTTTAATTAAGTGGACAGGGAAGAGAGAGGTAGGAGAGGAAGAGAGAGAGAGAAGAGAAGGAGGGACATGGAGAGAGGAAGGAGGAGGAAGAAGGAGGAAGGAAGAGAAAGAGAGAGGAAGAGATAGAGAGACTAATTATAATAGAGTAGGTCAGTGGTCGGCCAACTGTGGCTTGCGAGCCACATGTGGTTCTTTGGCCCCTTGAGTGTGGCTCTTCTTAAGCCTTAGGAGTACCCTAAGTTAATAACAATGTACCTACTTATATAGTTTAAGTTTAAAAAATGTGGCTCTCAAAAGAAATTTCAGTCATTGTACTGTTGATATTTGGCTCTGTTGACTAATGAGTTTGCAGACCACTGACTAGGGTATAAAGATAACTTGTATTTGCCTGACTTGGGAACTCTTTTGTCCTTCTTTTGGCTCTGTAGGGGCTTCAGTAAGTATAGGTATGCTCATTACCTCCTCACTTTACACTTTTTCTTAATTGTGAGATGAACCTGGGACTACTTTTAATTATGAGAGCTGAATTTGTATTCACTTGATCCCACTAGCTCTCATCGGTATGATCTTTGGTCCCTTTCATTTAGATAGCCTATGATTTTAATATGGAACAGAGGTCAGATTTCTGGTATTCTTACTGATATCAAATTGGAAGACAATAAGAAAATATTTTGGGCATTATGAGCTTAACGATAACCCACAACTGTCGGACCAACTTGGGCATTATGAATGAGTAGACAACCACAGTTACTCTTTTTCTTTAGCTGCCAGTGAGCTCAAGTACAAATTGGTTTCTCTGTGCTATAAACTGTAGTGTAGTCTCCCATGGGTAGTATATGTGCATCCTGAATTGTTCCATGGGTTTTTTGCATTGATGCTAATTCATATTTTATGTGGCCCTATTACTATGTTTCTCTTTAAATTTTATTTTTTACTATATGGATTCCTCTATTTTACTTTAAAATTTTTCTAGAATATGGTATAGGCAATGAGAAATGAAAAAAATTCTTAAACAAGGAAACAAATAATGAAAACAGATGAAATAATCTTCTCTCTATATAAAAGCCCAGTGACTGACTGGCAGAACGACCAGAACAATTGGCTGACCAGTCACTATGACATGCACTGACCACCAGGGGAAGACACTCAACGCAGGAGCTGCCCTCTGGTGGTCAGTGCCCTCCCACAGGGGGAGCGCCACTTGGCTGACCTGGATGAGTGGCGCTCCAACAGTGGGCCGATCCCCTCAGGCCATGCCCCCCCACCAATGCATGAATCTGTTCACCAGGCCTCTAGTATCACAATAAACATCTAACACTTATTCAAATGTTTATGTATTTAAATATACAGTTCTTGACAAGTTTCTTTATGTGGTTTTCTTTGAATACAGCAGATAAAAAGCCTAAACTAAAGGGTGAATGAAAGGCTGATAGAGACAGGAAAAAATGACAACAGCAAAAGGTGACCATGCGTGTTCTATATTAGAGGGACAAAACACATCCCAAAAGAGATGAAAAAAACCTGCTTTGTGCTTCATAGCACATCACAGAAGTTGATGGTCAGAATGAAAACATCTCATTATCAAAACTGGATTTAAAAGTTTTCACCAATGTACCTGAGAAGGCAGGGAAAAGGTACCATTTTTGTTTGGGATTGATATCATTGACTTTAATTACTTTTACTGTGTTGTGAGTTCACTTCTCACGAAAAACATGGAAAATATGTTCTCTTGATTTTCTTGGCAGATGAATTTCTAATACAGTTGTTAGGTACAATAGCAGAAATACCTTTTATGATCCACTTCCATCAGGATTCTAGAATCCTGACATCATGGGTCCTAGAGGAAGGATTTTTCATAACAACCTTCCTGGTGTATGAAGTATGATCGCATACATTCTCTTGATGTGGTTTGCATGGGTTTTCTGTCCTTCAGCACAACTCATGTATTTGATCGTGGCCTTCTGTCTTCTTGGGTTCACATATTTTGATCAGGCTGAGACTAAGTTACCTTTCTGTATTATAATTCTGTTCTCCCCAGCTCCCACAGTTCCGTGCTAGATGAGATACCCTCATTGGTGGGCACAGATTATCATCATGTACATATCCTAGAAACTCCATCAAGAGCTGAGTCATTTGAGTCACTTCTCAAAGCGACAGACTTATTCCAAGGGCTTACTTGAGATGAGAGGGCTCTTTTTTTCTGAGAAGGTCCTTGTTTTGTTCTGGGTTCAAAGACATTGGCCCTAACTCTTTACAGGACTAAGATGAGCTGTGCCTTATCTCAGCCATAAGATTCTCTCAGCCTTGCTTAAGAGAAGGAGGGATATTCTCATGATGGGAACTCCATCCTGCCCTTATTTTTATAAACATTAAACTTATTTTTAAAAAATGTCTAATATGAGTGCCTCATCTCTGGGCCCTTGACTTAGATAAAACCCAATAACAATGGATTAGAGTTTTCTTTGGATTTAATTTAATGAGTGTTTGGTTTCTGAAATCTATTTTGGATTCATTCTTCTGTTTCTCTAACCTGAGTCCTTGGATGATTTTTTAAAAATATATTTTATTGATTTTTTTACAGAGAGGAAAGGAGAGAGATAGAGAGCCAGAAACATCGATGAGAGAGAAACATTGATCAGCCGGGCACATCCCCAGTAGGTACATGCCCCTGACCGGAATCGAACCTGGGGCCCTTCAGTCTGCAGGCCTATGCTCTATCCACTGAGCCAAACCAGTTTTGGCTGGATGATTTTTTTCCTCTTTGCATTTATTCATCCTAATACCTGCCAGGAATAGTGAAATTATATTTATTTTGTTGTGAGAAAAGAAATGATAAAACAATAAGTATGATATTATGTGTTCTACCTATGTGATGGGATCTTTTGGGTAATTAAATTATGGTTTATGTAGAGTTATTTAGCATATAGGTAATATTTTTATTAAAAATTAGAATATACATTTCATAGCCTCATATAAATATTTCATACTAAAGCTAAGGCAACTGAATTTTTTCTGTATAATTTAGAAGATACTTGAGGACTTATTTCATTAGCTGAGGTTTTTTAAAAAAACATAATTTATCATAGTATCCTTGCAGTAGTTACATGTTCTAGTTAAAATATTTGGAGGAAAATTTAACCTTTTTAAAGATGAAATGTGTTCTGCCATTATTTTGGTTGGAATACCTTTCTTGGTAGATATGAGAAGTAGAGAGAAAATAATTCACTCAGCTGGCATTTAGGGAAAAAATTGGTTTCATTTTCCTCTTTCTGTGGGCAAGGAACATGAGAGAAAAATAATCAGAATAAGGTCCTTAGGTATTAAGAATTTATTAGAATCAGAGTACTTACTAATTCAAGCAAATGAGATCTATAGATCGTTAATTGCAGCTTGGTGTCTTTTATAAGAATGCCTCATGTAGTGAGCACATTGTCCCATCACTAAATGAGTAGTGATTACCAGGGAGATTACTGTGATTTATAAGCTAATTTTCTTCATTTTACTTTACATTTGCCAGATACTGACTCATACAATAGAAAAACAAAACAAGCCCAAATTTTCAAAATTAAATGAGTTATTGATTAGTGCTATTCACACCAGAAAGTTGTAATACATGAGATTGTTGAGTATAAAGCACGTAAATTTATAAAAATGAGTTTACTGCAAGCTTTACGTGATAAACTCTGACTTTGATATGTACTACATTCCTGCCAGAATCGAAAGAGTGCTATGCAAATGGAATAAAATAAGATTATTTATTGTTATAGAAGAAGTTATTTTTTTGGAAAAAGACTCTACTTTACCCTGAATATGCCTTTTCCAGATAAGTGTGACTTCTATAGTAACAAACAGAATTTTATATCTTCAATCTTTATGGAGAAAAAGAGCCAGATACCAAAGTATTCTGGAACTGGAGAATAAGTCATGGACCTAGCTGCTAAATCAAGGATACTAGTAGAAACTCGATCTCATTAAAATGGAAGAAAGCCCACAGATTATAATTAGGCATACTACCAGACAAAGCCAGAGGTGTAGGGTGACTTGATCCTGAGCCATATTGATACACTCTATAGCACCTTAAATTTCTGAAGACTAACGTCAGGATTTATTTCAAAGCCTGAAGCTTAATGAGCATGAAGGACAGGGCAACTGATCTCAGTACCAGGAGAAGGGTTGCAGGGAAGCAACCACACAACTTCTTCCCATCCCCCCTGCCCAACCTGCAGTACTTTATTTTTTATTATTATTTTTAATATTTTTATTGCTTTCAGAGAGGAAGGGAGAGGGAGAGAGAGACAGAAACATCAATCATGAAAGTCATTGATCGGCTACCTCCTTTATGCCCCCCACAGGGACCTAGCCCACCACCCAAAGCATGTGCCCCCGACAGGAATCAAACCCAGGACCCCTCAGTCCACAGGCTGATGCTCTATCAACTGAGCCAAATGGCTAGGGCATGCAGTACTTTAAATGGTGCCCTGGAGTCTGCAAAGTATGAAGCATTAAAGTACTGCTGTAAGTGCTTTTACTAATTTATTATCATGGCGTGACTAAGTAATATTTATGGTGAGCAACAGGAATGCTGAACTTAGGGTATAGAAGTGTATTGGCAATGTTTTATGTGGAAATGCTGTTCTCTGAATTTCATTAAAACAAATCATGGCCTGAACATCCTGCTTCTAAAGGAACTAGGAAAATGAAAGGGAATAATATCACCAAGATGGAAACAGGATGAAAACAGAGATGTCTCTATCACCATGTTGTGCCAAAAAGTCTCATATTTAAGTACTTAAAAAATAAACCTACAAGACAGGCCCTAGCTGGTTTGGCTCAGTGAGTGGCTAGATGCAGGGGTGGGCAAACTTTTTGACTCGAGGGCCACAATGGGTTCTTAAACTGGACCGGAGGGCCGGAACAAAAGCATGGATGGAGTGTTTGTGTGAACTAATATAAATTCAAAGTAAACATCATTACATAAAAGGGTACGGTCTTTTTTTTTTTTAGTTTTATTCATTTCAAACGGGGCGGATCCGGCCCGCGGGCCATAGTTTGCCCATGGCTGACTGTCAACCTGCATATTGAAGGGTCCTGGGTTCGATTCCAGGCAAGGGCACATGCCCAGGCTTGATGAGGCAGTAGATCAATGATTCTCTCTCATCATTGATGTTTCTATCTCTCCCTCTACCTTCCTCTCTGAAATAAATTTTTAAAAAATTAAAAAAACCCACTATAGGATAGAAACTATACTTTGGATACCTAAATTCCTACTTGAAGTTTGGATGTTTGAGGTTAGTAAAGTCAGGATTTGATTCCTCCAAACTGATTGCTCTTTAAGGCTCCCTCAAAGGCAAAGCATTTTACATTGTACTCAATTATTTGATTTTTAAGTTTTTTAATGTATCAGAGGATTTGTTTGCTCTTAGGGGGAACTGGAAACAGTTTGGAACCGGTTGCAATTCTCTTTAATCATGCGGTAAATTGCCTGTTTGTGAAGGCTTGCTTGGATCCAGAAATATCCTTACCTCAGGCAAGTGTCTTATTGGATTGTCAAAATTTATATCTGAGCACAAATCTGAGTTGGAGGAAACTTATCAGAGTAAATAAGAGAAGATCTGAGATGAGAGAGATTGGAAATTCAAGAGTGGGACATAACTCAGCATTAAAATTACATGTAAACACCTGAAAAGTGCTTGAGATATCTTTGAGTAAAAACTACTTGGCACAGTGAAAAAAAATGTAAGGATACACTTAAATTGAAATCTTAAATATTCCAAAACCATATTTATCTTTTTTGTCTTTTGTAAAAACAGTGACACATTTGGAATGGAAGATTTGCTCATTTGTCACCCCCTTCAAACTTTTGTTTCCAAAATCTTACCATGTTTGGTAATGTTTAAAATATCTCATTGGGTTAGAGCAGTGGTTGGCAAACTCATTAGTCAACAGAGCCAAATATCAACAGTACTACGATTAAAATTTCTTTTGAGAGCCAAATTTCTTAAACTTACTATATAGGTAAGTACATTGTTATTAACTTAATTAGGGTCCTCCTAAGCTGGCCTTTGCTAAAAATGTCCTCAATCTGATTGAGGTACATTCGCTGAGGTCGACCCCTTCCAACTCTCCCATCCACAGTCATCTTGTATACTTGTTTCATCTATCTCCTTTCATTCATCCTCTCTATATGTCCAAACCATCTCAACATACCTTTCTCAATCCTCGACACTACATCTTCTTTCACTCCACAACGTTCCCTAAAATTAACTTAACAAACTTTACTTAAAGTTTTAAGTCTTAGTTAAACTATAGGTACGTTGAATAAAACTTGATATCATACTTAATAATGATATTATTTATTGATAAAATTAAATTCCTTACAATTTACCTTACAATATCCATAAAATTAAATCATGACAATGACTGACAAACACTAATGTGAACAATGGCCTTGCATCTCCTTGGAAAGTTTGGGCCCTGACTGGTTTGGCTCAGTGGATAGAGCGTCTGCCTGGGGACTGAAGGGTTCCGGGTTCGATTCCGGTCAAGGGCATGTACCTGGGTTGCGGGCACATCCCCAGTGGGAGATGTGCAGGAGGCAGCTGATCGATGTGTCTCTCTCATCGATGTTTCTAACTCTCTATCTCTCTCCCTTCCTTTCTGTAAAAAATCAATAAAATATATTTTTTTTAAAAAAAAAGAAAGTTTGGGTAATTCAGGTTTGTATGTTGCTGTTTTTAATTTTAGGCACGATTCCAGGTTCTCATCAATAAGACGACTTCTCAATTTACTCTTGATAAGGTTCATGCTTGAAAATGATTGTTCACATAAATATGTAGACCTGAATAAGGAAAGAACAGCAAATATTAGTTTTTTCAGTTGATTATATGAGTCAGGAATACTATTCCAGGTGTTAAAAATCAACATATCTTCCTTCTCCAGGTCTTTCAAAGCAGACCACTTGCACTGTGAACTAAGTTCACATTTGTTTTTCTCCAATATTTCTATATCAGCACAAAGACGTTCAAATTTTGAGCTCCACAGTTCTTTGTTTTTTAAATCCAGCAATTGCATTTCAAAGTTGCCAATGTCAATATTAAAGGGAGAAAAATTTAATTCTGTTACAGTAGCATTGAGAGGTTTTTAAACAAAGGCTAACGTCGCTTTGCTGTTTTTGAATTCCTGAAACCTGTTGAAAAAAACTTCCCTCATATTTAAAAGTGTTGTTTTGAAATAGCAAATGCCAATATCAGAATGATTTTCTTGGCGATGTTTCAATAGGCTTGGAAAGTGAATCAAAGTTTCTCTTTCAAAATCTTGAGCAAAAAGAGATAATTTGTTTTCAAATGAAATAACTTCTTCTAACATCGAAAAAACTGTTTCCTTTCCCTTATAGTTTACGATTAAGCTGATTTAGATGAGATGTAACATCTACAATGAAATAAAATTTTTGGATCCACTGATCGTTCGTTAGTTCTGGATAGTGAACACCCTTCTCAAGGAGAAATGCTTTAATTTCTGTTAATAATTTCTGTTAATAACGTTTCAAAACGTTTCCTCTTGATAACCAACGTACCATGTTATGCAGCAGAAGATCTGCGTACTCACTCTCCATTTCAACTAAAAATTCTTTAAATCAGTGATGTTAAGAGCTTTAGCTATAATGGAGTTGATAATCTTAATCATCAATTCCATAACTTTGCAAATTTCTTCTGGAAATGTCTGCGCACAAAGCGCTTCTTGATGAATGATGCAATGGTAAGTAAGTATCTCGTGATTAATTTTTTCTTTCAAAATAGCAACAATCCCATTTCTTACATCGGTCATACTTTTCGACCCGTCAGTTGAAATTGAGACAATTTTATTGAGTGGAATATGGTGTTTTTCAATGCACTCAGTTACAGCATTTGCTATATCCTCCCCACGTGTTTGACCTCTGAGTGGCAATAATCCTAAAAGCTCTTCTTTAGGACCTGTAGATGAAATAAATCGTACAAAAAGTGAAACTTGCGCTGTATCATTTATGTCACAAGACTCGTCAACTGCTATTGAAAAGCTGAAACCAGTTTAAGATCTTTGACTTGCTGGTTGGTTATATTCGAAGACATTTAATTGTTCTATCTTTCACTGTTTTAGCAGACAATGGTAACTCTTTAATTTTTTTTAGAATACCTGCTTTGTTCTTAAAATCCCAAAATAGCTCTTTAGATGCATTTATAAAACAACTTTCTATATATTTGCCGTCTGTATATGGTTTTCCTCTCTTAACAATCTCTTGACTAACCACAAAACTTGCAATATTAACATCGTTGGAAGATTGCATCCAGTAATTAAATACAGAACTTGATTTTTCTTGACTCTTCTGAAGTTCCTCAACTGCTTTCTTCCTTGCATCACCGACAGGATAGTTAGTACTAAATGACACGTGTTTAGTTGGAAAGTGTCTCTCCAAATAGGATTTCTTGTTATGTGCCATTTTTTCCTGACAAATAAGACAGGTCGGAAGGCCATTTAAGTTTTGAATAAATGCGAAAGTCTCAATCCATTCAACTTTAAATACACGGTTTTCGTCTTTTGTTTTTCTTTGCTTCTTCTTTGTAGCCATCTCAAATAGGGCTCCTAAAAAAACGTTTCATTTTATAATAATAAAGCCACCAACACAAAATAATTACAATTCTTAAATTGATGACAAAAATACCTGTAGGATTTGCAGCTGGTTGGAAAAATACAGGTAACTTTATGCTTCGAGTAGGTACTTTTGTCACCCGCGCGTGTTTTGCGGATGCGACTAGCACTAACCACTGCACAATGAGACTGCTGACTGACTGGCTCACTCAACTCATGCATGAATCGCGCGCCCTCCCCCCCCCCCCCCCGCGCTGTGTATCCCATGGCCCGCCTGTGCCGTGTCTCCTGTCGCCTGACCGACCGACACCCCCCACTTCTTCTAACGCCACTTCTTCAAAATAGACTCGCCCAGGCCGAAAAACGACTTCTGCGCATTGGCCATGAAGTTTCAATCGCACTGTACATGCGCGCCCGCACGTGGTATCTTGTGGAAGAGCCACACTCAAGGGGCCAAAGAGCCGCATGTGGCTCGAGAGCTGCGATTTGCCGATCACTGGGTTAGAACATCCTTACAGACCCAGTTTCATATAAATGTCCCATTTCAGCCCTAGCTGGTTTGGCTTCATGGGTGAAGCATCAGCCTGCAGATTGAAGGGTCCCAAGTTAGATTCTGGTCAAGGGCACATGCCTGGGCTTGTGAGCTCTATACCCAGTAGGGTGTGCAGGAGGCAGTCGATCAATGATTCTCTCTCATCATTGATGTTTCTCTCTCTCTCTCTCTCTCTCTCTCTCTCTCTCTCTCTCTCGTCCTTCCTCTCTGAAATCAATAAAAATATATTTAAAAATAAATAAATGTCCCATTTCAGAGCCCAAGTATGCGTGTGTGTGTGTGTGTGTGTGTGTTTCTATTCTTTTTTTCTTAACATTTTTGTTACTTAATTAGCTTTTTCAAAAAATTGGATTTAGTTTTTTTCTTTTTGTGGTTATTTTATACATTATTATTTTAGCTTTTGTTTTTATTTTTTAATTTACTTTTCATTTTTGTCAAAGTCACACGTGCACATAGTTTAAAGAGTCAAGCAGTTCTCCGGGCATGTTATAAGAAACATGGAGTCCCCTGGCCCTTATTTCTCACTCTCAAGTATTTTAGAGGGTTCATTTAGTGTTTATCTTCATATCTGTATATAACATGCTTCTATGGCTACTTCTAGATGGCTCAGTGTCAAGCATTATCAGCTGAGTTCCCATCACTTTCCATCCAACTACTCCCTTCCCTACCATTCTCCCACTTTCTGACCATGCTCCCAATTTCTTTTGGTTTTGCTTATATCAATGTTCAAATTTTATTATGACCAAGTCAGTGGTTTTTGCATTGGCTGCCCATTTAAATCAATTGAAGAACTTAAGAAATACTGATGCCTATCTCTGATTTAATTGATCCACGTTGGTTTGAGCATCTATATTTTTAAAAGCTCCTCTCAGTGTTTCTCAACCTTCTGGCCCTTAAATACAGTTCCTCATGTTGTGACCCAACCATAAAATTATTTTCATTGCTACTTCATAACTGTAATGTTGCTACTGTTATGAATCGTAATGTAAATATCAGGGAGCTCTGCTCAGCCACAAGCCAGGCTGATGGCTGCCAATACAGCGGTGGTGGTGGGAGCCTCTCCTGCCTCCTCAGCAGCGCTAAGGATGTCTGACTGCAGCTTAAGTCTGCTCCTCGCTGGCAAGTGGACATCCCCCGAGGGCTGCCAGGCTGCCAGAGGGATGTCTGATTGCCAGCTTAGGTCCAATCCCCAGGGGAGCAGGCCTAAGCCAGCAGGTGGTCATCCCCCGAGGGGCCCCAGACT
This sequence comes from Myotis daubentonii, assembly GCF_963259705.1. Taxonomy (NCBI): domain Eukaryota; kingdom Metazoa; phylum Chordata; class Mammalia; order Chiroptera; family Vespertilionidae; genus Myotis; species Myotis daubentonii. The sequence goes on along the minus strand of NC_081861.1, from coordinate 123,359,632 downwards.
GCGAGAGGGCACAGGCCAGACTGAGGGACTCCCCCTCTCCCTGAGTGCACAAATTTTTGTACACCAGGCCTCTAGTACATATATAAAAGGCTAAGTGACTGACCGTTCATCCGTCTGACTGTCCGACCATCTGACCGACTGGCCGGCCAGTACATATGACTCACCCTGGCAATTTAAAAATAAACATTGACTCGTGCATGTGCGATACATATAAAGCTCTCGCTGGTGCCAATCGCACCATAAATTTGGTTGTTTTTGTTGACATGCTGAAGCTGAAAAAAAGCAGAGATTTTCACACCTATTTGAGTGATGATTCCATTGATTCAATGGATGATGCCTAAAGGAAAATTTTTCCATTGAATTTCTTAATAGTATTAATCCTTTGCGAATGCCGTGTCATAAATTAAAATTGAAAGTAGGTACTGAGAAATCTTAATAGTAAATGGGGTCTTTGTAATGGTACTAGATTTATTATCACAAGATTGTGACCTAACATAATTGAAGCTGAAGTATTAACAGGATCTGCAGAAGGAGAGGTTGTTCTGATTCCAAGAATTGATTTGTCCCCTTCTGACACTGGCCTCCCATTTAAATTAATTCCAAACAGTTTCCTGTGATGCCAGCATCTGCGATGACTATTAATAAATCACAAAGACAAACTCTAGACAGAGTAGGAATATTTCTACCTGAACCTTTTTCGCACATGGTCAGTTAGATGTTGCTTTCTCTCGAGTTTGAAGAGTGTGTGACCTTAAAGTTAAAGTTGTAAATACTTCATCACAAGGGAAATTAGTCAAGCACTCTGAAAGTGTTTAAACTCTTAATGTGGTATACAGGGAGATATTGGAATAAGTTTAATCAGTTTATCAGTCATTGTTTTTATCAATGTTTTTATACCATGTTTTTGTTTTTATATCATGTCTTTGTTGTTTTTATGTCATGTTATTGTTGATTTATTAATCGATTTATATATTATTTTCATGTACATTTTACTAATTTTCTTCCATCTCTGACACTTCTATTATAAAGGGTGAATAGCAACATTAAAATATTTCTTCTAATTAATTTTTTTTCAGTGTGCATGAATCCTTGCGCAGGGCCACTAGTTATTTTATGGTAATAGTTTTGCCGTCTATAGAAATGTTGGTTGGACATCATTTTTTTTCCCAGAATTTTATAAGAAAATCCATCATTGTCTTCTCATTTCTGGTGATACCACTGGGAGGTCTGATGTCATTCTGATAATTTATGAGACCTATTTATTTCTCTCTCTCTCTGAAACTTTGAGGAGCATTTCTTTATTTAATGTTCTGAAACTTCCTTATTGATGTGATCTGGAGAAGATCTATTTTTATCATTGGTGGGGCCATTCAGTCTGGAACTCATATCTCAGTTGTGGGAAATATTTTTGAATGTTGTTTTTGATGATTTATTTCTCTCCATTTTCTCTTCTCTCTTTATGGTACTCCCTTCATTAGGATGTAAGACCTCTTGGAAGAGTCCTATAATTTTATTTTCTCTCCTCTTTTCCATCTCTTTGTTCTTTTGCTGTGATTTGTGGTAGATATCTTCAAGGATATTTTCCCTCTTATTCAGGTTTTAAATACAGCTATCATTTCTTCTTTATTTCCAAGAGCTCTTTTATTTATTTATTTTTATTCTCAGAATATTTCTTTTTTGTTTTTTTTAATCCTTATCTTTTTTTCATAGATGCAACATCTCATTTTCTTTTGAGGAAAATAATGATAGTTTTTCTTAAAGTTTTTACCCCCGTATAATCTATTTCTTACAACTAGCTTTTCTTACCCCCCAACTCACTGTGTGTGTGTGTGTTTGTGTGTTTGTGTGTGTGTGTGTGTGTATGTGTGTGAGAGAGAGAGAGTGGGGGAGAGAGAGAGAGAGAGAGAGAGAGAGAGAGAGAGAGAGAGATTAGAGGCCTAATATCTCTAAAGTATTTTAGATGATTCATTTGGTGCCTTAGAGGTCTTCTAATATAAAATATTCACTAGGGCCAAAACCGGTTTGGCTCAGTGGATAGAGCGTCAGCCTGTGGACTGAAAGGTCCCAGGTTCGATTCCGGTCAAGGGCATGTACCTGGGTTGCGGGCACATCCCCAGTAGGAGATGTGCAGGAGGCAGCTGATCGATGTTTCTCTCTCATTGATGTTTCTAACTCTCTATCCCTCTCCCTTTCTCTCTGTAAAAAATCAATAAAAAATAAAAAAAATAAAAAAAATAAAAAATAAAATAAAATATTCACTAGGGACTTCTTTGCAGATAGCTGAGACTTAATGACTGTAGGTAGCTTCTGGCCAGATCCTTTTGTAGAGAAATTCCAGAGTGTCAGAATTTTTATTGTATTGCATTTTGGCTGGTCAGAGTTCCTAGAAAAATACTCTTCCAGTTCTCTGCCTGCAGGGTATAAGCCTGGCTGCCGTAGTTTGACAGCCATTTTGAGAGCCAAGTAGAGGAAGAAAGTTAGAAGTCTTAACATTTAGCGTGCAATTAATTTCACTTAATACTACTCTACTGTGCCTGATATCCCAGAGTCAATATAACCGGTAATTTCCCTTTTCTAGGGAATAAACTCCAATCTTCTGGGTAGGAGAGGGAGCTTATATGGATGCATGGAGTGAAAGGGGAGATCTTTTTCCCTCATGGGATGTTGATTTTTATCTTCTTATTTTAGCCATGTCATCACTCCACTTCAGAGATAATGGGAACAAATTCTGAAGCACTTGGGGGGGGGGGTTCTGTGGTATAAATCAACTTTATCCTTGGCTTTCTCCTTTGCTAGACAGGATTCATCTTTATCAGTTCTGGTACATAGGCAAACATTTGTTCATTTGCTTTTCAGCTTCCAAAATTGTGTTTCTGTTTGTTCTTCTTCTGTTTTGTGTCCTTGGAAACCTGTGACTATTTTTTAAAAATAATTGCTTTACTGTCATTTTAGTGGTGTTTTTTTTTTTTTAATCATCTGAAACATATGTGCTCTATCTTCTATAAATGGTTTCTTTCTATTATTTTTATAGAATATACTTTGCATGGTTCAGTCCTTTTAAATTTGTTAAGATTTGTTTTATGGCCCAGAAGATAGCCTAGCTTGGCAAACGTCCCATGCACATTTGAAAAGAATGTGTATTCTGCTGTTGTTGGATGGAGTGTTTTATTAATGTCAATCAGATTAAGTTGATGAACAGTGTTGTTTAGGTCATCTATAACATTATGATTTTCTATAACTGGAAATTTAGCTTTTATTGTTATAATTATCTTATCTATTTTTGTATTATTTTTAGCATCTTGGGGTAATGTTCTTTCTCAAATTTTTTGGTATTCTGATATTTGCTTAAGACCATGACTTTTATTCTGTGTATTACTTGGCTTGCAATGCAATGTTGTTCTCTGATTATTAGTCATTTCTAGAAGATCCTATATAATAAAAAGCTAATATGCAAATCAACTGAATGGTGGAATGACTGGTCACTATGATGCGCACTTACCACCATGGTGCAGACGCTCAATGCAGGAGCTACCCCCTGGTGGTCAGTGTGCTCCCACAGGGGGAGTGCTGCTCAGCCAGAAGCCCTGAGCCAGGCTCATGGCTGGTGAGCACAGTGGCGGTAGCGGGAGCCTCTCTCACCTCTGTGGCAGCGCTAAGGATGTCTGAGTGCCAGCTCTGGTACTGCGAGAGGGTGCAAGCCCGGCTGAGAAAACCCCCACCTGAGTGAACAACTTTTATGAACTAGGCCTCTAGTTTTAATATATTGTTCTTCAATGCATCTTAAGAAAAGCAGAGTATTTTAAAAATATTTTTTATTGATTTCAGAGAGGAAGGGATAAAGAGAGAGAGATAAAAACATCAATGATGAGAGAGAATCATTGATTGGTTGCCTCCTGTACGCCCCACACTGGGGATTGAGCCTGGAACCCGGGCATGTGCCCTGACCAGGAATCGAATCAGTGACCTCCTGGTTCATAGGTAGATGCTTAACCACTGAGCAACACTGACCGGGGAGCAGAATATTTTTGAAATTTAACTTTAGTAAAGTAGCATACAGTAAAATTGACTTCTTTGTTGTTATAAAGAGTTTATATATGTGCTGGAATGTACAGAAGGCTATTTTAAAATTTTTAAAAATTAAAAATTTTTGTCTATCCACTGTTGTCAGAGAATTGGGTCCTAATGTTCTTTTTATAAATTGTTTGAATATTTCCATATGGCTTAGCCATCATTTGAAAATATTTTTATGGATATTTAAAAAGACAGCATCTTTGCAGCTTGTTGGGCATCAACAATATTCTAAGATACCTAGTAGATGTAATTCCATTGGTATTAATCTCCTTACTCTTCTGACTTAATTTGTAAACTGAATTTCTGAGAAAAGTGGTTAGATTATTCCACTGCAATTCATGAGTCAAAATGTATCCTTTTTGTTTCTTGTTTGTTCGCTTTATAATTAGTTCTCATTTAAATATTTTGAAGATATGCTGTTATATGCACAAAATTTGTGATTATTATATCTTCTTGTTGTCTTGGTACCTAGGAAACTAATATAGAACCTACTCATTTTACCAGGAAGCTACAACAGAAGCATTATAGCCAAATGGGCCAACTTATCCTAAGTGAAGCAGCAAATAGTCTTTTCAGTGCGGAAGTGCTAACATAACTGCTACCCCTGCACTAGTAAATTATTGTCTGCCCACTTCCTTGCCCAGTTTACAATGAGGCTGGTAAAGGAAATTGGATCACATAGAACTGAATATCCATTATGTGTAGTGTATCCTAGGAACTCTGAAGCGTAAAGATACAGCACTTATATTGAACCATATGAAATTGCTTTTTATTTTTGCTGAAAGATTGGTTAGTGGCAGTTTTATATGGTCAACCTAATAGATTACACTGGAATTTATAAGGTGACATTATACAGGTTTCCAACAATGAACGGGTACATATAATAAATGTCAGATGAGAAATGCTACATTTTAAAGGATGGGAAAGACTCCAAAGACCCTGGAAGGTGATAGGTATTTGGGGATGGGTAGTGAAGGGACCAAAGGCTGAAAGATCTTACTGGTTTTCATCCTTGATCAAATAGTATCTCTGCTTCGCACCATCTTGAAGTTCAGGGACTAGTATGATCATTATATATTTTTCTGTTATCACCAGGTGATTTTGTAAAAGGACAGACTAATATTTGTGGTTTAATGTTTCAGCTCCTTTGTGTTTTGGAAACTTAAGGCCCCTGAAGGAGGGAGTATGTGTTACTCAACTTTGTCATCTATAGCATTCAGCACAAAACTTGCTACAGAGTAGGTAGTTAACAAGTATTTCTTACACAGATGAAAGTTGGAGACACTGTAAAAAAGATGTAAAATGAATTATAATATTTAATAAAACAGTGTAGTAAGTAGTTCATTCAAAATTCTGAAATTCTAGTTTTTCATTTTGTTAAACTGTGGCTTTTATCAGGTGAAAACCATAGGGTTAAAACACAAGGCTGGTTTAAAAAAATGCACCTCTCTTTTTAGAAACTAGCCATTGTATAATATCAGCTTGCCTTTGTATTAAACCATAATTGCTAAAATCAGTTGTCAAAATTCTGCTTAAATCTACAAAATTCAGTATACTAAGCTTTCTATAAAGTTTCCTTCAGCTTATCTATTTTTTTCTTTCTTGAAACAGAGTTATAGAGATCTTTTATCCCCTCTGGCACTTAAACCACGAGAGAGAGAGACAAGGACAAATTGGGTCCTCTTACAACCTTGCAGACTGCCCTGCTCCAGGCAGCAGCAGGAAACATCAGGTAGCCTGATTGGATTCATCTCTTCCTTGCACCAGCTGACATATGCAATCCAGATCTTGAAGTTCCTAAGGTTCATTTATCTTCACAGTCTCTTACTTGACAATGAGAAGAGGACTACCAAGCTGATTCTGCGTTTAACATATCATAATGCCAATCTGGATGCATTATTTTATGAATTATAGCTAAAAGAACGTATGCAGGATTTGACAAAAAGACAATTCCTCACTTGTTTGTGAAGCTGGTTAACCACAAGAGTTAGGAGTAGGGTAGTGCTATTTCCTTTTCTAATTTAAATATGATTTTTTGATCAAGTTATATAGAATTGGAATCAGAACTCAAGACAGAGGTATTAGCTGTTAATCAAATGTGAAATTTATTTGTCTTTTTCATCATCCCACGTAAAGAAGAATGGCAAAGGGAGATATTTAATAAACTTGCTTTGAATATTTTGTTTATTGTAAATCCCTAAACTATTTTGGTATTTGTAATTAAATTTGTGATTATAATTATAATACTATCAGTTTTTCTTCTCTGAATCAAATATATACTATTAACAAAAGCAAATTATAGCTTGGTGGATCTAAACTATTTTTGGCAGATCATTGACTTAATTATGTCTCATTTTGACTTCATGTCATTTTCCATTTTCTGTATTGCTCTGTGCTGACAACCCTTAACTGGGAATGAAGAGATTAGCATTTAGGCCACAGTTGTATCAGCAACTGGCTGACTGAAGTTAGTCAAGGATTTAGGAGGGCTTTGACCAAGGTGATTTCTAAGGTCTCTTTCTGCACTAAAGTCTTGTGTCCTGTAGTCGCACAATGTCTATATGGGACCCTTTTGGGGTGTGAAGAGAGAGGAGAAGGGAAGGGAAGGGAAAGGAAGGGAAGGGAAGGGGACAGCCAGGATGGGAAGGGAGGGCAGGAGAAGAGCGGAGAAGAGAGGAGCAAAAGGACAAATAGAGAGGGGCAGACCTTCCTTTCTGGGACCTTTGTCATCCCATCCATTTTGATTCAGGTTATGACGAATTAATGTTGGGTGAGTTCTGGAGACTTTCAATACTGTCATGATTTATGTACTTCTAACATTTTGTCTTCTGTTAGTTGAAGAAAGCAATTGTATCCATATATGTGAGAGCAGCTTTTGAAGAATCTGCAGGAACATCATTCAGAAGTTTATCATGACAACAGCTGGCTGTTAAAATTCAGTTTTCACATTCAAACTTCCACTTGCTATTCATTCTGGAGTAGAACATTGATATTACGATGAGTGAGGAAGAATATTTTTTCTCTTTTCTGTCTTCACATCACTGTACTCAAGCTATGTTCTCCTAGGGTGGCAAGCTCACAGCAGATATTTAGGATGCTATGGATAATCATGTTTAATTAATCCCAAAGTGCTCACCAGTTTTGGCAACTAAAGGAGAAATCATTCTGTGGTGGTAGCAGATGCTGGTAAGGTTCCCCAACACAATAGTCATGATTGAGGTCAGCAATCTGTGGATGATTAGTATCATGGGATGGTAGTAAACAGAAATGAGCAGAGGTCAGTTAGTGCAGCACAGCATCATGAGTCAATGCCACTTTAATTCACTGTAGTAAGTAACTCTGGGAACTGAAGTGTCATATTGCTTTACCATGAACCCCACATATTGAATTTGATGGGTGCAACATATATGGTGAGCCCTTCATTGTGGCAGCTGTGTCCTGTAAGAGATCTAGGAAATGCTCAGGCTGCTCTCTAATGGTGGCTAACCAAGTTTCTTTTGGTCACCAATACAGGTGGTAAGCACTCCATTCCATTGGGCTCCTTCCTTCCTTGACAGTCGTGCATTATTACCATATCACCTGATTCCCCTGAACAGGTGGTGGACATTGCAATAAGTAAAAGATAACAAACCCAAGTTGGAGGAAAATACTGGGTGATAGACTAGCTTCACTCACTAAGTGACCTACTTCTACATACCAACATGCTTATGGGAAATTGAGAATTATTACATGTTGTAGGTATTTGGTGTCTCTTAGGACGAGTTGAAACTATTCATTTAAAATATGAGAATGCCAGTGGTTTAATGGCGTTTGTACACCTTAGAGTGCTTAGAAGAAAGAGCATTTCCTTTCATACTCTATTGCTGCAGATGCCAGGGTGTCATTTGGCTCACACAGAAAACTAAAGGTCTCTCATCTTCTGTTTGATCCATTTATTTTTTCTACCTTATTGTATATGTCCTTTATTGTTTATGTCATTTAATCTTCTGGAGTGTTCGTAGGTCCAATTTCAGAACCAGACGAATCTTAATTTGGTCTCTCGGTCTTATTACTTAGCTGTTTGACTTTGGGCAAGAAGGTAGAATTTCCTAAGCCTCCTCAGTTTTCTAATATTGCAGTACCTTCCTCACAAGGACTAAAGATTTAATGAAATAAAGTAACATGTAACATAGAATATAGTACAAATTAATTGCTCAACAAATACTGGTTCCCTTCTCCCTACTCTTCATTTGCTAAATATGATTATAATTCACCAATATCATAGGTGTCTTAGAGAGAATTCTAAAGATTGCTAAGTATGAATATTCTTTTCCAAAGTTCTAGTTTCCTCTAATTTAAACAGGGGACTGTGTGTTTCTGTGCGTCCACAGTGAGGGTGTGAGGGTGTGTGCTTGTGATTCTGTGTATATGTGTGTGAACTGGTAAATAGGTGTAGGTCCTAGCCCACTTATGGTCCATGAGTTGGCTCTAAATCAGTACCTCCTGCTAACCTAATTCTACAAGTCTACTGAAGTGAGAATTGGGACCGATATTTAATATTTGAATAAGCCAGGCAAGAAATAATTTCTTTTCCTTCTAAGCCAAACTGTCAGGTAGCATCATATTTGTAAAACATTCCTTCACACCAGATAAAAAGTTTAAAGCAGGAGCAAAGAAGGTATATTTCTTTTAAACTCACTGTAAACAGAAAGCTGTTATTGCACTCCGGTGTTCCATCTACTGTGAAAATGGAGCCCAGGGAAGAAAACACATTTATGTCAATCATCAGGAAGCATGTTTTGAGGCTGAATTATCCAGGTATCTGCCCAACTTTTTCATCCTGGCCTGTGATTGTTTCCTTTTTCTACTGCCTTCCCCAGTTTTGCCTTTTTTCTTTGTCCTCATATTTTGTACTTCCGAACATCCTGTGTGCCAGCTAGCCATGTTATTGACTTTTATTTTTGTGGAGGTCACTTCTGTAGGAACATCTCTTCAACTTCTGATTGCCCTTAGTGGAGAGAATTTGAATACAAATGTATGACAGATGCTGTTGAGATGGGGGAAGGGTTCGCTGGTGGAGAGGTGAGTCAGAATGTGAAAGCTGTATAACTAAGTCCCCCAAACACCCACTCCAGTTTTGGCTCTTTGACAATGCTGTCTCTTTGAGAAAGAAGAACAGTTTGATCTGAATTCTTATTAGTTTCTGAGCTACCAAATTAGAATCTAATAAGCTCATTTGGAAGGGCTTTGAATTAGCTTCAAAGAGACCCACACTGAGCTCATAGAGAAGCCCTTCCTACTCTTTCCAGGCAACTTGTAGTTTGTAGACTTAATTTTCAAAATCTCTTCTTTGCTATCTTATACTTGTGCTTTTTTTCTCTCCCCTTTTAAATCAACTGCTTCTAGTTATAGCTTCCACTTCTAGAGCAATCTGTAATCGATTTATTTGTAAGATTCTTTAAGAAAACCATACATTTAAAGAGAAAAAAGATACCTTTCTTTAGTTTGAGAAATACTTATTTTCTGGAATCTTCCAAGTTGGCATTCTCTAGGAATGCTAGTTACCTCTGAATGAGGAATGTTTTTGGCATACATAAAAATACTCCAAGAATACAAAAATATATCATGACCCTGTTTGTAGATGTACATAAGTGTAAAATTGTTGATTTTCCTCCAAGATGTGAGGGGTCTTGGTTTTCTGTCTATATTTATAGATGTTGGTCTAAATTGATCACTATTAGCTGAAGCATAATTCCTACATCCAGGGAAATAATCCCTGTTTCCTTGGCAATGAGTAAATGTTTTGATGATAGGGATCTTGAATCCAGCATTTATGTGGGGGAGGCAGAAGCTATAGGGCTCTGTGCCCTTCCATTTAGAGTGTGTGGGTAGCTTGTTTCCTGGCTGTGGGGGCTTCCCTTCCCTCCTAATGGCCATACATGACTCCAGGCACTCGGCTTCTCCCACCCTATGGGACACTGAGGGTACTTGTCCAAACTCCTATGTGATGTGTGAAGTTGTTAAATGCCACAGCTATGCTTCTGTGATTAGGGGATTAGTCCAGCCTTTTTCCATTCCTTTGGTTCATCAGTTGAATGTCTACTTATTACCTATTCCTTTTCTCAGCCTCCATGGCTTCTGGTTCAGGAATTATTTCAGGCTGCTTCTGGGAAATTCACATTTCCCCCCATTTGTTATGACAGGTAAACAGATTCTTCAACAGTATTGAAATGTTCAGTCAAGTTGAGTTGCTTTATGTCTTTCAGGATTTCCTCACTGCTTTGGTCTTCTGATGAGTCCCTTTTCAGCCTTCTAGACCTAATACAGATGTATTTGTATTGCTGTATTTCTCCTATATCTTAATGGGGTTCAAAAACAGAGATGTGTGTTCTCTAGTACTAGTGAAATCATTTTAGTTTTTCAAATGTATAGCTATTTTAAGAAAAATCTAATATTTTTTCCCTAGCTTTAATGAGGTATAATTGACAAAAAAACTTGTATATATTTAAGGTATATAATGTAATGTTTTGATGTATGTGTATATTGTTAAATGATTACCACAGTCAATCTAATTAACATATAGTTATCATTTTTTTGTGTGTTGTGAGAGCACTAACGATCTAGTCTCTTAGAAAATTTCAAGTATACAATACCATATTATTAACTACTAGAGGCCCAGTGCATGAAATTCATGCACTGGTAGGGTCCCTAGCAGCTGTCTACCAGTACTCCCTCCCTTTCCCTAGCCAGCCCTGCCCTCTGGTTGAACTCCTGGAGGAACTCCTGGTGGAGGGGACAATTTGCATACCATACTTTTATTATATAGGATAGGCATTGTGCTATACATTAGATCCCCCAGAATTTATTCATTCCACATAATTGAAACTGTATCCTTTGATCATCATCTCCTTATTTCCCTCTCCCTCGAGTCCCTGACAACGAGTATTCTACTCTCTGCTTTTATGAGTTCAATTTTCTTAGATTCCACATGTGAAATCATGCAGTATTTGTCTTAGTGCCTGGCTTATTTCACTTAGCATAATGTCCTTCAGGTTCATCTGTGTTGTTGCAAATGGTAGGATTTCCTTATTTTTTAAGGCTGAACAATAATAATAATTATATATATCTACAATAATAAAAGAGAAACATGGTAATTGGCGTACGACCACTACCCTTTTCACTGGCTAATCAGTGAGATATGCAAATTAACTGCCAGCCAAGATGGCGGCCGGCAGCCAGGCAGCTTGAAACTAACATGAGGCTTTTTTGCCTCAGTGATGGAGGACTCCAACGTTCCCCGCCTGCGGCTGCAGGCCTCTGAGCCTGCAGTTTCAAACATTGTAACAAATACCGCCGGACTTCAGCCAGCAGATTTGCAATATTGTATGCAAAGGCCAGAAACCTACTTTCAGCAGCAGAGGCCTAAGAGCTGGAGCCAAGCCTCAAGCTAAAGCTGGCCCAGAATAAAAAAAAAAAAAAGGAAAGAAAGGAGCGTTTGGGAGTTCAGTCACCCCCAGCATGAAAACAGCCCTCAGCCCCTCACCCAGACTGGCCAGGCACCCCAGTGGGGACCCCCTCCCTGAAGGGGGTGTGACCAGCTGCAAACAGCCATCATCCCCTCATCCAGGCTGGCCAGGCACCCCAGTGGGGACCCCCACCCTGATCCAGGACACCCTTCAGGGCAAACCAGCTGGCACCCACCCATGCACCAGGCCTCTACCCTACATAGTAAAAGGGTAATATGCCTCCCAGCACCGGGATCAGCGGAGCTGAGAGGCCTCCCAGCACCGGGATCAGCATGACAGGGGGCAGCGCCCAAACACCCTGATCGGCCCTGCTCTGTGGGTGATAGAGGGCAGTGCCCCAACCCCCCCGCCCCCCCACGGGCCCTGCTCTGTGTGTGACGGGGTAGAGCTATAACCTCCCCATCAGCCCTGCCCTGAGTGTGACAGTGGCGGCACCCCAACCCCCTGATCCACCCTGCTCTGTGTGTGACAGGGGACGGTGCCCCAACTCCCCTATCGGACCTACTCTGTGAGTGACAGGGGGGAGCTCCTCAACCCCTTGATGGGCCCTGCTCTGTGCATGACAGGAGGGAGCTCCCCAACCCCCTGATGGGCCCTGCTCTGTGCATGACGGGGTACGGAGCCCCAACCCCCCTAATGGGCCCTGCTCTGTGAGTGACAGGGGGTCGCGCCGCAACCTCCCCATCGACCCTGCCTTGAGTGTGACAGGGGGTGGTGCCCCAACCCCCCAATTGGCCCTGCTCTGAGCCCGACCAGGGGCTGCACCTAGGGATTGGGCCTGCCCTCTGCCACCCGGGAGCAGGCCTAAGCCAGCAGGTAGTTATCTCCTGAGGGGTCCCAGACTGTGAGAGGGCACAGGCCGGGCTGAGGGACACCTCCTCCCCCCCGAGTGCACAAATTTTTGTGCACTGGGCCTCTAGTGTGTATATGTATATATATATAACATTTTCTTTATTCATTGACCCATTAATGAACACTTTGTTTGTTTTCATAGCTTAGCTATTATGAATAATGCTGCAATGAACACGGGAATGCAGACATCTCTTTGAAATACTGAGATAAATCTAGTACTTTTAAAGGCCAGTCTGTTTCTCTTTTTGATTGCTCCCTTTTTTATTTAAAAAAAGTATGTTTTCACTTATTTCAGAGAGAGAGGAAGGGAGGAGAGAGAGAGAACATTGATGTGAGAGAGAACCATAGATAGGCTGCTCCCGCATGCACCCTGACTGGGGACCAAGCCCGGAAACAGAACATGTACCTTGACTGGGAGTCAAACAGGTGACCTTTCAGTGCACAGGACAATGCCCAACCAACCGAGCCACACTGGTGAGGGCTCTTTGTAATTTTTGAGATAATATTTCAAATTCTTCTTTAGATTACCCCTAAACATAAATTGAAATCACTAATTGTGAAATTGATATTTATACAGAGGAGTGTCAGTGTCAGAATTTTACCAAGATACCTTACTTTAACTTTTCATAATCTAGTTATCATTGTTTAGATTCTCATTCACAGCTGAAGTTCCAAAATCAGGAGAATATAGTCTACTATAATTTTTAACCATGATTTATGGAAAAAAAAAATAACAGCAACACAAGAACCTATGCCCATCCGGTGTGACTCAGTGGTTGAGCATGGACCTATGAACCAGGAGGTCATGGTTCTATGCCCAGTCAGGGCACATGCCTGGGTTGTAGGCTGGATCTTCAGTGGGGGTGTGCAGGAGGCAGCTGATCAATGATTCTCATCATTGATGTTTCTGTCTCTCTCTCCATCTCCCTTCCTCTCTGAAATCAATTTTAAAAAAATTAAAAACAAAACAAAACACCTACTTATTTCCTCTTCATTGCTTTACCTTTCTGTACCAAATTGTTATTTATCATCTACCACAATTTCATCTAAGGAACAAAACAAAATCACGGACTCTCTGAATCATTGTTTTGTGATAATATATAGGTCTGAGATTAGATTGCAGTTTTATTAAGAATCCCCATGGTTTTTTGAAGAATTGCCCCACTTTGTTTTTAAGCAGGCAAAGCATTTTAAATCTATGACAGATGCTAAAATTATGATTGATTCTTGTGCTTTTAAAATCTCCAATCTTTTTTCTCATTTAAAACTGGAAAAACATATTGACTTTTTTTGGTGGAGATGTGGGAACATTCGTATTTATCTGGAGAGGGAAGATTATGAATTTGAAATTTGCAAGCCATTTCTTAGTCAAAGGGTAATGGAATTTCAGAGCTGAAATGCATCTTCAGGTAGCTTTGTGGTGTTGTATAAAGAGCAGAGAACACGTCAGAAAACCCGATGTCAAGTTCCTGCTTTCCACTTCCTAGCTGTCTAACCCAACTCAGAAGACATAAATTCTTCAAACTATATTTCCTCATCCAGGAAAAGAAGGTAATCCTTGCCCTGTTAATTTTATTGCTTTGCTGTAAGGATCAAATGACATAATTTACAAAAACTATATAGGATCTATGAGCTACTGTTCAGATGTACGATGATTATTTTTTTTTTATGAAGGAGAAAACGAACTCCTGTTTACAAAAGGATTTGTATAAATTCACCAGCTAATTAGTGGTATAGCCCGGTCTCCTAAATTTGTCCAATAGTCTCACAACTGAAGTGTAACATTTAAAACTTGCTCGTCTGCCTAGCTAGATACTCGGAGAATTTACCAGAACTCTCAAGTTATATCTCTTTTAAAGACATGAATTTATGAGAGAAAGCAGTTGGTTTATTTTGACTTACCTTGTTCTGTCTCTAGTGGTGGGATAAACACCTAAAGCTGGTTCTGTTTTCTCACTGGTTGTGTTATGATGAAAATCTTCCAGATTTATACCTAATATGGTATTTCCCTGCCTTAAATCTGCCTCTTATCATAACTACAACACACTTCTTCTATGGGCCTTTTTAAATTAATTTAGAGTCAAGCGCTGCACAAATGGCTTTTAGTTGCGTTTCGTATTTAATACACTTTATAGAATTCTCCACGCACATTTTTCTTTGCCAAACGCCTGTGAAATCTTGATTGTTTTGTTTCTTCTCATAGTTGCTTCTATAAAATTTCAAAACCAGCTGGAAGGTACTTTCCTCCTTAGTCTAAGGTCAGCTGGAACCGCGTGGTCCCAGTTCTCCCCCAGAGTTCTCAAGATAATGGAAAAGAAGCTGAGTACCTCATGTTTAATAGGCTCATTTAGGTTCATTAAGTAAAAGGATCCAGGATAAGAAAATTGAATATTCATATTTAAGATTGCTTGAAACTTACAATATTGTTCACTTAAGCACATGTGGGAAAACAGGTAGTAAGCCATTACAAATAGGGAAGAGTGAAGATTCATGTCCAGCTAGAGGAGTGGTTCTCAACCTTCCTAATGCCGTGACCCTTTAATACAGTTCCTCAAGTTGTGGTGACCCCCAACCATAAAATTATTTTCGTTGCTACTTCATAACTGTAATTTTGCTACTATTATGAATCATAATGTAAATATCTGATATGCAGGATGTATTTTCATTGTTATAAATTGAACATAATTAAAGCATAGTGATTAATCACAAACACAATATGTAATTATATATGTGTTTTCCGATGGTCTTAGGCGGCCCCTGTGAAAGGGTCGTTCGACCCCCAAAGGGGTCGCGACCCACAGGTTGAGAACCGCTGAGCTAGAGAGAAGGGGAGAAAAAAAATATGAAACTGTATATTGTATAGTTCATTATATATTTTTAGGGATAAGAATGATGCAAATTAGAAAGTCCAGAAGCTGTTAAAGCAGTAAGAATGTTTCAGAATTTGTAGAAAGAGTAATCAATTTTTTTGCTGAAACGTATTTTCCCAAGGACCTATTATCATTAATCAGGAGAAAACTTGATATGCAAATAGTTTTGATATCTACTTGTTATCAGGAAGAAAGAATGTTTAAAATAAACTTAAAATTTTATTTTAAAAAATACATTTTTATTGATTTCAGAGAAGAAGAGAGAGGGAGAGAGAAATAGAAACATCAGTGATGAGAGAGAATCATTGATAAGCTGTCTCCTGCACGCCCTGCATTGAGGTTCAAGCCCACAACTGGGGCATGTGCCCTGACTGGGAATCGACCCTATTGGTTCATAAGTTAACGCTTGACCACTGAGCCACACCGGCTGGGCAACTTTAAAGTTTAGAATACTTTCAGATTTACAGAAAATTTGCCATGGTCCTACAGAGAACCCTCATCTACTGCACATCAATTTCCCCTATTGTAACATCTTACATTGGTGTGATATGTTTTTCACATCTGCTGAAACAGTATTGATGTATTAGAACTAACTTAAGCCCATCCTTTACTCAGAGATGTTAGTGTTATTTTTTCTTTTAGATAATATCATTTTTCTGCCCCAAGGTCCCATCTAGAACATCATATTACATTTAGTTGTCATTCTCCTTAGGCTCCTCTAGATTGATAGTTTCTCAGACTTTTCTGTTTTGATGATCTTACCAGTTTTGAGAACTGATTGTGTATTTTGTAGAATGTCCCTCAATTGGCATTTGTCTGATGTTTTTATCCTGGATAGTCTAGGGCTTTGGGTTCATGGGTAGAAGACCACAGAGATAAAGTGCCATTTTCACTCTTCCATTGGAAAGTTACTCTTTCTCCCACTTTCCATACTATACTCTTTGGAAGGAAGCCACTATGTGCAGCCCACACTTACAGGGTGGGGAGGAAAGGTCTAATTTTAACTATAATAAAAAATCATTATTATTGGCAAACATTCAAATCTTTAAATGATTGATGTCAGAATTGTATCTGGCAGGCTCATTTTCCCAGTAAACTTAGAAATGCGTGTTTTGCAGTTAACATCTTGATAGGCAAATTGGCCATATTTCTTAGAATAGGCCCCTTCTGTAGGCGGTTTCCTTAGTGCATAGGAGATGGCCAGACTTATGGGTCTGACATTCAATCTACCACTGCTACCACTTCTCTGATGTATTTCAAGTCCCACCTGCACTTGCATCAGGTTAGAAAAGTGATTCTCGCCCAGCCAGAATGGCTCGGTAGTTGAGTGTCGACCTATGAACCAAGAGGTCACAGTTCAATTCCCGTGAGGGTTGTGGGCTCCATCCCTGATGTGGGGAGTGCAGGAGGCTGCCAATCAATGATTCTCTCTTATCATTGATGTTTCTTTCTCTCTCTCCCTCTCCCTTCTTCTCTGAAATCAATCTATATGTATATGTATATGTATGTATGTATATATGTGTATATATATATACATATATACATATATATATATATATATATATATATATATATATAATTTTATTTATTTTTTAAAAGAGTGATTCTCACACGTGAGCAAGCATCCAAATCACCTTGACAGCTAGTTAAAACACCCGGGGGTGTAGATTCTCAGGCCCCACCCCTGAAGTTTCTGACTCAGCATATCTGGGGGGGGGGGGCTGAGAATCTACATTTTAAACAAAGTCTCAGGTAATGCTAATGTTTTGAGAACCATTGGGTAGATGAAGTTAGAGGGTCAAAACAATGAGCCACATCATTTTAATCCTGTGCTGAGCTGCTGTCCCAGAATTACAGTTTATGGTTACGCCTTTATCCACATCTATCTGCTTCAGGCTTTTCCGTGAAGCTGACTCTATGGACCCTGCCTTGACACAGCTTCCTCTATACCATTGGTTCTCAACCTTCCTAATGCTGCGACACTTTAATACAGTTCCTCATGTTGTGGTGACCCCCAATTTCATTGTTACAAATTGAACATAATTAAAGCATAGTGATTAATTACAAAAACAGTATGTAGTTATGTATGTATTTTCTGATGGTCTTAGGTGACCCCTGTGAAAGGGTTGTTTGACTCCCAAAGGGGTTGCAACCCACAGGTTGAGAACCACAGCTCTATACAATGCCCCATTTGAATCCCTCCACCCTGAAACCTTTTCCCTTCACTGAGAAACTGAGGAAGGATCTGTTCTTGTTGAAAGAAAGTGGTAGGATACGTTGCTCTGGCCTCTAGAAGGCTTGATTAACACAACTGTATTGACTCTTCTTGTCCGTATGTTTGTTTTTTTCTTCACACTATGACCCCTGCTCCATTTTATTGGATTTTTTTTTGTATTTGTGCTCTACATAAGAAAGATAGAATTCTTGTTTTTTTTCATTATTTTTATTTTATTTTATTGTTTAAGGTATTATAAGTAGTAGTACATATGTCTCTCCCCCCCACGTCCCCTACCCCCCGCACATGCCCTCATCCCCCTGCTCCAGTGTCTTTTGTCCATTAGTTGTGCTTATATGCATGCATACAAGTCCTTGGGTTGAATTCTCGTTTTTAATTGCAGAGAGAGAGAGAGAGAGAGAGAGAGAGAGAGAGAGAGAGAGAGACATGTGCCCCAACTGGGGATTGAACCCATTGAACCTGGGAATGTGCCCTGACCAGGAATCAACCCCACCACCTTTTGGTGCACTGGACAATGCTCTAACCGACTGAGCCATACTGGCTAGGGCAGAGAGAGAGAATTCTTTTTGGAAATAAAGAATATTAACTGACATACACTACGTCCTTATTTAACTTTTGCGTTCACCCTAAGATTTAGATTTGTTATTATCTCATTTTGCAGATGAGGAAATGAGGAATCAGGTTAATCATTTTCCTGAAGGTCATACAACTATAACGTGGTGCACTGGGGGTTGAAACTATGTCTCTCTTAGCTGGTGCTTCTCAGTCCTTCTTATGGTATAGAAACAAGAATCCATGCAGCCATTTGCTGGTTATATCACTGGAACATGGTACTTCTTCCAGACTCAGCTTCCTTATTCTTCATTTCTACAACCAGGGATATTAATTAACACTTTCCTCACAGAGTTGTACTATTGAAGAAAGTCATGGAGCCCAACCAGCGTGGCTCAGTGGTTGAGTGTTGACCTATGAACCAGGAGGTCACAGTTCTTTTCCTGATCAGGGCACATGCCCAGTTTCAAGTTCAATCCCCAGTAGGGGTTGTGCAGGAGGCAGCTGATCAATGATTCTCCCTCATCATTGATGTTTCTATCTCTCTCTCCCTCTCCCTTTCTCTCTAAAATCAATAAAAATATTTTCTAAAAAGAAAGTCGTGGATATAAAGCACTTAGCAGAATGCCATGTTCATGGTAAGTTCTCAGTAAATGTGTTTTTTCTTTCAAAGCCACTTGCCCACATGAAATTATTTCATTTAATTCTGTAACTAATAGCACCTGAATTAATAATAGCATTGTATTTGTAAAGGAATAAATTAAGAATGAATAAAGAACAGGTTGCTAACTTTACTCATATTGGCACTGAAGCTTGCATCTATACTTAACATTCTGTCTTTTTTGAGTTTTCTATTACACAGATTTTTAAAATAATAAAGTTTAAGAGGCTGATATGCCAACTTCTAAAAACCATGCAACTTAATCATCCAAAGACAAAATTATTCCAGTGCCTGAGAAACATAAATTGAGTTTGTATTCCTAAGAAGCATTGGTCAAAGAACTGAGTATAGTATAGCACACTATGAAAGCTTTGATTTGCTACCAATTGTGGATGTTGTGTAGTCAAACTCACAGTGATTTGCCTTGTGGTGTTTTTGTGTGTTTCTTTAATCCTCACTCAAGGATTCTCTCCACTGATTTTCAGAGAGAGTGCAAGGGATGAGGGAGGGGAGAGAGAGAGGGAGAGAAACATATGTGTGAGAGAGACACATTGACTAGTTGCCTCCCACATACTCCCCAACTGGGACTGGGAATCGAGCTTGCAACCCAGGGAATGTGCCCTTGACCTGGAATCAAACCCAAGACGCCTCGGTGCGCAGGCCAACACTCTAACCATTTAGCAACACCAGCCAGGGCACTGCCCTATGATTTTATGTAAAGTTTTGCCTGTGGAATTCTTTGTCTTTACCTTTAATGTTTTTTCAAGCACAAAATGAACAGCAAGCATATTAAATCTTATTATCTAATAAGCATGCTCTTGCTCATTATGTCATCTGAGCCAATAACTAATCCCCCATTCCCTTTTACTGATTTGTATTTTGCCTCTTCTTTATCTACTTATGTTTGAGCTTGATTTTTTTTTTCCAGGAGAAATCAAGAAGAGGCTGGAATGGGAAAGGTAGTGGATGATGCCCAATGCCTCTGAGTCAGGTCTGTCCGGCATGGGGTAAGTTCCCCTTTAACAAACAGTTTTGGAAGTTAATGTCTAGGGAAAAAAGATCTTATAATAATAAAGCAGTGGTAATTTACTATATATAATGATTCAGATGGGAAAAAGTGTAGTTCAAGGTCAGATATAATTTTTAAAATGTTTATATTCCCAGATTTGTCTACACATCTGCTTGTCTTCTGTAAGCAATCCAGAATTGACTAAAGATGTTCAGGGTCCCTCCGCCTGTTTGTCAGTCGGACATTTGTATTCATCATTCCTTATCATTCCTGCTTGATTGGGAGAGCTGGTTCACTTCAATACTAAAAATTCCCAGAGATTAAAATGCTGTCTCTTTTTTTCTGCTCAGGCTCTTATCGGAAAACATTTTCTTCAAGTTTCTGCAGCTGCAAAGTAGTGGGAAAAGCATAAGCTTTGGAGATGGAGAACTAGCTTTGAGTCCCTGAGCAAGTTACTCAAATTCTTTGTCCACTTCTACATATTTAAATATACTTTTTATTAATTTCAGAGAGGGAGAGTGGAAGAAAGAAACATCAATAATGAGAGAGACTCATTGATTGGCTGCCTCCTGTGCACACCTGACTGGGGATCAAGCCTGCAACCCGGGCATGTGCCCTGACCAGGGAATTGAACCCGTGACCTCCTGGTTTTTGGGCTGATGCTCAACTACTGAGCCACACCAGCTGGGCCACTTCCACATATTTAAAAAACACATATGTAATCTATAATAATAAAAGCATAATATGCTAATTAGACTGGACAGCCAAACAACCTTCTGGGCGACTTTCCGGATGAAGCCAGGGCTGTGAGGGCTGAGCCCCTCACACGAATTTTGTGCATCAGGCCTCTAGTTGTACATATTTGGCAAGGCTGTTATAATGGTTAAGTGGCATAACACATATCCAGAACCTGAGATGGTGTCAGGGACACACGAGATGCTCAGAATGTTCATTTTCATTTCTTGGCTATAATGCATAGTTAATGCCATTGGTTCTACATGACAATGCCTCAAAGGTGAATGCCTGGAAGAATTTCAGCCTGAATGAAATGGGAGAACACAAATACGTTCCCCTATAAGGGGTGAAACATCTCACCCCTTACCATCTTTCAGAAATGACAAATGTTGCCTGACCAGCATGGCTTGGCAGTTGAGTGTGGACCTATGAACCAGGAGGTCACGGTTTAATTCCCGGTCAGGGCACATGCCTGGGTTGTGGGCTCCATCCCCAGTGTGAGGCGTTCAGGAGGCAGCCAATCAATGATTCTTTCTCATTGATGTTGCTGTCTCTCTCTCTCCCTCTCCCTCTCCATTCCTCTCTGAAATCAATAAAAATATATTTTAAACAACAACAACAAATGTCATTAAATTGATAGGTACATTTCCTGTCATAGAAATTATACTGTCTAGAGGATTTCTAACAGCCTGAAGTCCAGTTGACAGATACAAAATTAATAGCTGACATTTTAAGTGCCATAACTTGTCTCCAAATACTTGAGCTTCCTGGACCATTAGCTGCCACCTCATGTAATTGGTAGAATATACTGTACTTTACCCAATATTGCTGAAATGTTCTCTAATACCCAAAGACAACTCTCTGGCCTATTTTTGGTGCTCCATTTAACTTTTTGCCAAAACTGCATTACTGGGGTTTGAACTATTTAAATGCTACCTCATGCTAGCTTTCAGATTGATCCTAATTACATTAATTGATAGTAATTTCCCCATCCAAAAAATTTGGGGAGTAATTTAGTCTTGGTAAGACTTCTGAGGCCACCAAGGTGCCACCACCTGAAGACTTAGTGACATAAAAAATGCATGCTAGAACTCTGAGTTTTTCAAAGAGGTTTATTTATAAACCATATCTTTTTTGACAACAATTTTCTCTGAAACTCTTGGCAAGTAATGCTCCTATGGAAAGATACAAGATCTGAGAAAACAGTAAAAATGCTTCTGTTGAGTACAGAATTTTCCTAGATATCCCATAGAACCTGCTCTCCTCTCTCAGTTCTCCAGTGTTTCTACTCACCACTCACTAAGTCAACAGATTCTGGGGGTGTCCATGGGTGAAAGAGTCTGTCAGGCATTGTTTGTGTCTATGGTGATGATAGGAGAGATAAGATAGGAGTGATGGTGTTCTGCTTTTGTGTGACTTTGCCTTTTAATTTAGGACATAGCTTAAAGCCCCAAAATAAGAGATGTGTAACGAGAGGTATTGGCAAAGTGAATGTGTGGTTGGAGAGTGTGTAAAGTGGTATAACTATTTGTCAGACAATTTGGCAATGTATATAAAACATATTTAGAAAAGACAATACTTTTTATTGAATTTATTAGGGTGACATTGGTTTGCAAAACACACAGGTTTCAAGTGTACAACTCAACAAGACATCATCTGCACACTGTATATGGGCCCATCACCCTAAGCAAAGTCTCTTTTCCTCCCCATTCCCCCCTCTTTGCCCACCTCCCTTTCCCTCTATCACCACACTGTTTTCTGTGCCTATGTAAAATATATATATATATTTTTTTTTTTTCGTAAACCCTTCCCTTCTTTCACCCAGCTCTCTACACCACCCCCTGTCCCCTCTGATAGTTCTCAGTCTGTTCCATGTATCTATGAGTCTTTCAGTTTTGTTCATCAATTTATTTTGTTCATAGGTTCCACATATAATTAAGATCATATGGCACTTGTCTTTCTCTGACTGGCTTATTCCACTTAGCATGATAATCTCCAGGTCCCTCCATGCTGTCTCAAAGGGTAAGATTTCCTCCTTTATTATGGGCTAAGTAGTATTCCATTGTGCAACTGTATCAACAGCTTTTTAATCTACTCATCTGCTGATGGGCACTTGGGCTATTTCCAGATCTTGGGCTATTGTAAATTGTGCTGCCATGAACATAGGGGTGCATATAATATTTTTGATTGGTGTTTTGGGTTTCTTAGGATATATTCATAGAAGTGGGATCACTGGGTCAAATGGGAGTTCCATTTTTAATACCAAAGCTTTTTTATCCACTCATCTACTGATGGGTACTTAGGTTGTTTCCAGATCTTGGCTATTGTAAATAAAGCTGCAATGAACATAGGGGTACACATATTATTTTGAATTAGTGTTTCAGGTTTCTTCGGATAAATGCTCAGAAGTGGGATTACTGGATCATAGGGCAGTTCCATTTTTAATTTTTTGAGGACGCTACATTCTACTTTCCACAGTGGCTGCACCAGCCTGCATTCCCACCATCAGTACATGTGTGTTCCCATTTTCCCACATCCTCGCCAGCACTGGGTTGTAGATTTATTAATAATGAGGGACCTGGTGCACAAAATTCATGCATGGGTAGGGTCCCTAGGCCTGGCTGGCAATCAGGGTTGATGGGGGCCTTCTGGCTGCCGGCCAGGGCCTTCCTTCATTCCGTGCCACCCCCCTGGTGGTCAGTGCATGTCATAGAGAGCGAACTCCCTGCCTCCCAGTCAAACTCCAGAGGGGACACTTTGCATATTAGCCTTTTATATATATACTAGCGGTCCAGTACACAAAAATTTGTGCACTCGGGGGGGGGGGGGCGTCCCTCAGCACGGCCTATGCCCACTTACAGTCTGGGACCCCTTGGAGGATGTTCACCTGCTGGCTTAGGCCCACTCCCTGGGGGATTGGGCCCAAGCTGGGAGTCAGACATCCCTCTGGCAGCCCGGCAGCCCTCGGGGGATGTCCACTTGCCAGCAGGGAGCAGACCTAAGCTGCAGTCAGACATCCTTAGCACTGCTGAGGAGGCGAGAGAGGCTCCTGCCACCACTGCTGTGCTGGCAGCCATCAGCCTGGCTTGTGGCTGAGCAGAGCTCCCCCTGTGGGAGCGCACTGACTACCAGGGGACAGCTCCTGCATTGAGCATCTGCCCCCTGGTGGTCAGTGTGTGTCATAGTGACCAGTCATTCCCAGTTGTTCTGCCGTTAGGGTTAATTTGCATATTACCCTTTTATTATATGGGATAGAGACCTGGTGCACGGGTGGGGGGCGGCTGGTTTGCCCTGAAGGGTGTCCCGGATCAGGGTGGAGGCCCTGCTGGGGTGCCTGGCCAGCCTGGGTGAGGGGCTGAGGGCCGTTTTCAGGCTGGCCAAGCCCCTCCAGCAATGGAAGCTCCCAGCCTCTCCTTTTTATCTTTTTTTTTCATTCTGGGATTTATTTACCTTCTATAATTGGAACTTTGTTGCTTGGAGTGGAGCTCAGAGCTGTCCAGGGTGGGTGGGAGGGAAGCCTCCTGCTTGCTCCAGCTCCGTGGCCACAGTTGGCTGAAAGCAGGTATCTGAGGTTTATTTACCTTCTATATTTGAAACTTTGTTGCTTTGAGTGGAGCTCAGATCTGCCATGGCAGCTTGGCTTCCTCCATCATTGGGGCAAACAAGCCTCCTGCTTGCTCTAGCTCCGTGACTGCTGGCCGCCATTGGTTGGGTTAATTTGCATATAGTCGCTCTGATTGGTTGGTTGGCGTGGCTTAAGGCATAGCAAAGGTACAGTCAATTTGCATGTTTGTCTTTTATTAGTGTAGATATAGGTAGCCATCTGACAGGTGTGAGGTGATATTTCATTGTGGTTTTAATTTGCATTTCTCTGATAATTACTGACACTGAGCATTGTTCATATGTCTTTTGGCCATCTGTATGAAGGAAATGACTTTTGACCCAAAATTTCCATAGGAATTCATTCTATATATATATACTTGTACATATATGCTAAGATTTATGTGAAAGAATGGTGTGTTGCAGAATTATTTTTAATATAAACATAGAAACAATCTGAATATTCATCATTGGGGGACTGGTTCCAGTGGTTCTCAACCTTCTGGCCCTTTAAATACAGTTCCTCATGTTGTGACCCAACCATAAAATTATTTTCGTTGCTACTTCATAACTGTAATGTTGCTACTGTTATGAATCCTAATGTAAATATCTGATATGCAGGATGGTCTTAGGCAACCCCTGTGAAAGGGTCGTTTGACCGCCAAAGGGTTGTTTGACCGTTAAATAAATCATGCTCCAGGGGGTGGAATACTATATTAGAAGGAACCAAATAGCAGCAAAAAATATATCTGACATCATAAGTTTTTAAGTAAAAAGAAATGTTACTTAAAGGAGTTTGTTTTCCTGTGCATATTAAAGCCCAATAAGAGATGTAAAGGTTTGTTTTTAGGAAGTAGCCCATGCCCAGAGTCACAGGTGAGCTAATGCCCAAGGACCTGGCTCCCCAGTGGCTTCCAGGGGATGGGTTCTATAGGGGGAAAACCATTAATCATGGTCACAAAGGAGTTAGGGTCATTGTCAGGGTTGTGGTCTCTGCTAGGGTAGTGGGCAGCTGATCAGTGTACCTGATCCGCCATGGCATGGCTTCTTCTGGTGTCTCCACTTTGCTGGGCCTGGAGCTGAAGCATAACTGAGGCCTAGATTGTGTCTCTAGTTTGACCAAAACTCTGTCTCTGTGATCACCAGACCTGAGGCTTTGTTCCTGAGATGATTTGATGCTGACCAGAGAACACATGCAAGGTGAGTCAGGGTTTTGGATAAGGCCAGTTTGAATCAATCAAAGGAAAAGAAAGGAGAAAAGGTCATATTAAAGAAATGAAATTTCTACATGACTACTTAAATACAGTTTGAAAAAAGATGTGTATCATGGAGATTACACATATATATGCCACATACACTAATGTATATAGAAGATTTATGGAAGGATAAGCTCTAAAATTTCAGTGCTAAATTTCTGCAATACTACCTCAGTTAAGTTCGAATATAGGGATAGAGAGAGGTGGGACCTTTTATTGTTATTTTAAAACATTTACTGTTAAGCTATTCACATAAGTATATTACTTTTGTGCTTCTAAAAATATCAATACAAGTGAATATGTTCGAAGAGTACAAAGTAATGAAATAACGAGGAGCAGATGGTATTGACAAAGAGGTATTGTTATTGTTAATGATGGTGTTGGCAGCAAGACGGGGGGCATCAGGTGTTAGACCTGGGTTCAGCAACCTTGGTACTCGAGTTCTGGCTAAGAAAGAATTCACAGCCTAAACTCAAACTGTAAGAGAAAGTTTATTTAGAAAGTCACAGCGGTAGCAGAAGTGGGCTTGGGAACAAGTTACAGAGGCAAAAGAAGGGCCCTTGAAGCTTAGGAGAAAGAGAGAGGAAAGGAAAATATGCAGGAGGGAAGGGATGGGGGAAGGTGTGGCAGTGCTCCATAGAGAGAGCCAAGTTGGGTTCTCATCTTGAGGTTTTTATCTACAGGTCTCAGGGGAGTATGTCAGTAGAATATTCATCAGCTTTCCAGGTGTGTCCTTTCAGGGCCATGGTCTCTACTGATTGGTCAGCATCAAGGACAGGTCCAGATGTCAGCCATGGCATCACTTGTCTGGTTTTGCTGCTATTCTGGGCCTGGAGTTGAAATACAACTGAGGCCTAGATGTATTTGATACGAGTCATAAGCTCATTGTCCTGCAATAAGGGCTATTTTTCAGCCCCCTTGTTCGTTCCTCCTCTAAGAGTGTCTAACCTGCATGACTAACAACATACCAGGGGAGGAAAGGTCGGGAGTTCGGGGAGGGTCCGAACTGCGTGACCAATGATATGCAATGAATGATTACGGGGGTGGGGGTGGGGGGCTGGGGGGGTGAGTGTGAGGTCATTGTTTTCCCAGTTTTGCCCATTGCTAGGCACTGAGGGCTTTCCATGCTGGTGACTCTTTGTACCTGGCCCATTGTCCTTGTTCTGCTCATGTCTGTCTAACTTCCACAGGTCCCAGACTCCCAAGTCTATGAGAACTACTAAGCTGTGCTCCTTTTTTTTGTTTTTGTTTTTGTTTTTTCTGCTACAGCATTCTCTATTCCTGTGATGCCTGTTTAGGCAGCTGAGGCTCCTGAAATGTGATAACCATAATCATGTTGTGGGGCTGGGATAGTATTAGGAGGGGCTATCTGATTGACAGCATTATTTTGGAGCTGAAAGGAAGGTTTAATTTCTACAGTGGTTTCCCTCAGAAACATCACTTTTTTAATACGGGGTTTGCATGCCAGAGTATTATTTTATTTTATTTATTTTATTTTATTTTATTTTATTTTATTTTATTTTATTTTATTTTATTTTACTTTTTGTTAATCCACACCTGAGGATAGTTTTCCATTGATTTTTAGAGAGACTGGAAGGGAGGGGAAGAGACACAGAGAGAGAAAAACATCAATGTGAGAGAGACACATCGATTGGTTGCCTCCCGCACGGGGCCCAACCAGGGCCAGGGATCGAGCCTGCAAGCTCGTTGACCAGAATCGAACCCAGGATCCTTCAGTCCATAAGCTGACAATCTATCCACTGAGCCAAACTGGCTAGGGACAGAGTATTGATATATTCAACAATTGTAGTAGGATTGCTATCCACTGAGCCAAACTGGCTAGGGACAGAGTATTGATATATTCAACAATCGTAGTAGGATTGCTTTGCTACACATACATGCTCATAAAAGATCAAGAAGGCAGCCTGCTGGGTAGTTTGGGTTTACAGTAGGGTGGAGGGTGAGCATCAGACTAACCAAGAATAGGCATGTGTTCAGCTCCTTCAGACCATTCTAGCATGACCATTGTAGTTTGACACAGATCAGTCAGCTTAAGGTTGGAAGGCAGTTATGTTGCTTCTAGCTGACACTGTCACTGTAATCTTAGATGACACAGTGGAAAGATAGCATCTCCGGCTGCAGCCACTTTTCATGGCAGAGTGCCCTCTGCTGAAGAAGCAGGGAGGCTTACCAAGAATTTTGCACATACATCGCGCTGTGCATTTTCTCTATGTCCTGGTTTCTATTGTAGGGGAGGAAAAATAGTTTCCCCTTGATTTATTTAGGTTCTTGGTGAAAGACAGTCCAGTAATAAAAAGACACATTGACAGCAGAAACACAGACAGAAGTTTAATAACACGTATAGTCCCTCCAGGCCCAGGAAAACTGAGTGACTCCTGGAAATAGCCCAAGCCACCACCTTAAATACAAAAGATGTTGCGGGTAGGGGCTAGTCATTACAGAGGTGGCTGGGAAAAGCACAGTAAACAAGGGTAAGGTTGTTGTGCAGATCTAAGTTCTTGACTTCTCCATTGACCAGAGCTTCTAGAGATTTAGAATCCCCTCCTTTTCCTGGTACAGAAAGGGAGACAAACATTTCCTTATAAATATAAATGTCTCTTACAAAAGTGTAACTTGTACTTGGTTTTCAGAGCTCCTCCTGTATCTGCAATTTCTTAAGAATAACCAGTTCAAAAGCCCTAGCCGGTTTGGCTCAGTGGATAGAGCGTTGGCTAAAGGGTCCCGGGTTCGATTCTGGTCAAGGGCATGTACCTCGCTTGCAGGTTCTGTCTCCTGCCTTGGTTGGGGTGTGTGTGTGTGGGGGGCAAGTAATCGATGTCTCTCTCCCTTCCCTCCTACCCCCCCCCCACCACTTCTATGTCCACTTCCTCTAAAAATCAATGGAAAAATATGCTCGGGTGAGGATTAACAACAACAACAACAAAAAGACCAGTTCAAGATAATCATTATGCCAAAGAGGCATATTTTGGGATGACATATTCTGTTCTCCTTCATTTATCTGTTCTTAGCACAAACCTATATTTGACTTTAAAGTACACCCACACATGACATTCCCCAAACAGAAAACAAAATCAAACACAATAGCCCAGCCAGTGTTGCTCAATAAAGTTGAGCATTGACCTATGAACCAGGAGGTCATGGTTCTATTCCTGGTCAAGGTACATGCCCAGGTTGTGGGCTTGATCCCCAGTGGGGGGTGTGCAGGAGGCAGCAGATCAATTATTCTCTCTCATCATTGATGTTTCTATCTATCTCTTCCTCTCCCTTCCTCTATGAAATCAATAAAAATATATTAAAACAACAACTATGAAATCACCTTGCTTCTTTTTTTTTGTTTTGTTTTGTTATAAAACAAAATTCAACTGAGTCCATTTGAAGAGCTAATGGGCTTTATTAAGTGACTCATGAATTGGGCAGCATCTCATCTAGCAACTAGAAGGGGTTGTGCAAAGTGGAAGGTTTTTATAGGAATAATGTGGGGCAAGGGAGCTATTAACAAAAGAAAAGGAAGGATTATTTTTAGACCAGAACATCTTTTTGGGGGAAGGGAATAGCAAGAGTTTTTATCATGCAGATTGCCGCTGCTTTCTGTGGGGGATGGAAAGGGCCCACCTGACAGATTATCTCATCAGTGTTCACCAGAACATTCCAGACTGGTTGATTAAGATGACATTTCTGGGAGAGGTTGAAACAATTAGATCAGGTATTCAATATATGTTTCGTATTGTTACCTGACTAAAGGGGTCCGTTTGCCTGCACACATCAAAGCCCAATAAGACACAAACAGGAGCTTTTGGCAAAGAAAGTAAGGGTTTATTTTTAGGAAATGGCTCACTCCCACTGTCACAGACCTCTAATGCCCAAAGACCTCCCTGATGGCCTCTAGGGGAAAATATTTAATTATGGTGACTCAGGGAGTCATTTAATTATGGTTATGGTCAAGGTCGTGGGCTAGGTTGTGGTCTCTACTGATTGATCGGCACTAGGGCAGGGCCAGTTGACCAGTACATCTGGTCATGATGTCAGCCATCTGGTTTTGCCTTTTTTCTGGGCCTGGAGCTGAAACATAACTGAGGCCTAGGTGTTATTTCTAGTTTGATCAAAACTCTGTTTCTGTGGTCAACCAACCCTAGGGTTTGTTCCTTTGATACAGATCAGAACCTCACTGTCCTGTGGGCTTAATGATTAAGGGAGTGGACATGCAAGGGAGAAGGAGGCAGGTGAGTGAGGGTGCTGGGTGAGGCCAGTTTGAATCAAAGGAAAGAAAGGAGAAAAGGTCATATTAAAAAAATGAAGTTTCCATGAGGTTATAGTATCTTGAGATTTTAGTACAAGTGATGCCATTTTGGGCCTGTGGTTTTCTTTTATCAAGTTTTAAATTGTTCTTCATTGATATATAGTATATATAGTTCCACATTTTTAATTAAAATGTTCAATGGCTGCACACTATTTCATTGTATGAAGACAGCAGTTTAAGTGATGCCTTATTCTGAGACATTTCAGTTTTTACAATTTTTAAAATATACTTTTATTGATTTCAGAGAAGAAGGGAGAGGGAGATAGAAACATCAATGATGAGAGAGAATCATTGATCATCTACCTCCTGCACGCTCCCTACTGGGGATCAAGCCTGCAACCTGGGCATGTGTCCTTGACTGCAATCTAACCCAGGACCTTTCAGTCCACAGGCCGATGCTCTATCCACTGAGCCAAACTGGCTAGGGCTTATAATTTTTTTGCTATTATAAACATTGTCATAGCAAAGTGTTTTTTTCATATCCCTTCCAAAATATTTATTAGGTACCTACTTTGTTATGGGCATGCTGTGATAGTTATACTGTGATGTGTTATTTTCTCTGGATAAATTAAAAATTTAAAATCTAGGTCAGAGTGTAGGGATATGTTGAAGCATTGATTTCCCAGTATCCTCTTCAAATTAGAATACAGACTTATTCTAAAACCATTTTGCATTTGATTTACAATGGCTATTTTAAAAAATGTGTTTTGGCCATTTTATTATTTTTTTTCTTCTTTTGTGAATTAACAATTATTCTTTGTACACTTAAAACATTGGGTGTTCATCTCTTTTTATTGATTTTGAAGACTTCCATATATATTACACAACTTTGTCTATCATTTCATTGAAAACATTCCATAAATTTTTCCCCCTTTTTAAAAAATATGTTTTTATTGATTTCAGAGAGGAAGGGAGAGGGAGAGAGAGCTAGAAACATCAATGATGAGAGATACTTATTGATCGGCTGCCTCCTGCACAACCCCTACTGGGGATTGAGTCCACAACCCAGGCATGTGCCCTGGCCAGGAATTGAACTGGTGACCTCTGGTTCATGGGTCAATATTTACCCACTGAGCCACACCAACCAGGAAAATTTTTTAAAAAAATATATTTTATTGATATTTTATAGAGAGGAAGGGAGAGAGATAGAGAGTTAGAAACATCGATGAGCAAGAAACATCGATCAGCCGCCTCCTGCACACCTCCTACTGGGGATGTGCCCGCAACCCAGGTACATGCCCTTGACCGGAATCGAACCTGGGACCCTTCAGTCCACAGGCCGACGCTCTATCCACTGAGCCAAACCGGTTTCGGCCCAATTTTTCAGTCTTAATGTGTTTTGCCTTTGATGTCATGCTTAAAAAAACCATCTATTCCTTCACAGGTCTATAGATTGCTACTTTTGAAAAACTCAAATCTTTATAATTGTGCCAAATTTATATTATGTCAATTTAGCTAACTTGCAAGAACATTTCACAGAATTCCATTCTATGCATAATCCCAAATTCACTTATGCCAGAAAAGACATTTTCTGTGAGATCTTAAAGGTAGAAATAAAGCAAGGAGGTATGCTTTTATGCTCAGAAGGTTGGTGCAGAGTCACCAGGTGATGTTTCATCTCAGACATATTGTCATGTATCAACCAGCTTGTGACAGGATATATGAAACTAAAAAGCCCAGCCAGTGTGGCTCGGTGGTTGAGTGTCGACCTGTGAACCAAAAGGTCATGATTTGATTCCCAGTCGAGGCACATGCTTGGGCTGTGGGCTTGATCGCCAGTGAGGGGTGTGCAGGAGGCAGCCCATCCATGATTCTCCCTCATCATTGATGTTTCTAGCTCTCCCTCTCCCTTTCTCTCTAAAATAAATAAGAATGTATGTTTTGTTTTTGTTTTGCTTTTTAAGAAGCTAGGAAAATTTCTGGGCAAGTGGAAGGGGAATTGAGACAAGAAAATTACACAAGGCCAAACAGTTTGGGCAGCTTGCAGCAAGACCTTATTTTCCCAAACCAAGGACACTTGAGAGCAAATGGTTAATACCTCTCCTCCCTAAGCAGAGAATACATAGTTTAAATCACCCTGGGACTCGTAACACAGGAGAGGGAAGAAAAAAAGGGAAGTTTTATCTCACCCACTGAACAATGAAGTCAGCTGTCTCAGGACTTGCCAAGATGACTATATATATTCAAGATGACTATATATATATTTTGATACTAATAAAAGGGTAATATGCTAATTAGACCAAGGCGACCAGCCATCTTCCAGACATCCAACTTCCTTCCGGACAAAGCCATGGTGGTGTGGGCTGAGGCAGAGGCAGTTAGGGGCGATCAGTCCGGCAGGGGAGGGCAGTTGAGAGCGAGATCAGGTTGGCAGGGGAGGGCAGTTGGGGGTGATCAGGCAGGCAGAGGCAGCTAGGGGCAATCAGGCAGGCAGGCGGGCAGAGAGGTTAGGGGTGATCATGCAGGCAGGCAGAGGGGTTAGGGACAGTCCAGTAGGCAGGCAGGTGAGTGGTTAGGAGCCAGCGGTCCCAGATTGTGAGAGGGATGTCCGACTGTCGGTTTAAGCCTGATCCCTGTGGAATTGGGCCTAAACTGGCAGTCGGACATCCCCCAAGGGGTCCCCTATTGGAGAGGGTGCAGGCTGGGCTGAGGGAACCCCCCCATGCACGAATTTCATGCACCGTGCCACTAAAATATATATATATATATATATATATATATATATATATATATATATATATATATATATATATCTCGTCATATATATGACATATATATATATCGTCATCCCAAGAAAAGCCACAACAAAGTAAAAGAGGGACTTTGAGACTTAATCTGCTACCCAAGACATCTGGCAGAGGAATCTTGAAAAATGTAGACAGATGGGAATAAAACCCCTAGAACCCCACTGGGCACATGCTCAGACCAACTGAGTTGCCTGCTTGTGCTATATGCTAAGTGTATTTTTAATAAATTTGTTTGCTTTGCTTCCTTCATAAATTCACTTGCTTTGCTACAATGCTGCTGTCTGTCTGTCACTCATTTGAAATCTTTCTTATGAGACTGACAAGAACCAAGGAGGGGACAGCCCTCTCCCTCCAACTTAAGGGCTGTCTGATAACACCTTTTTTGGTGCCAATAATAAGCTCAACTGGTTGACCCTGCTTGATAGATCCTCTTTTATCTCCTCCAATTCCTGGGCTAGGTGCATGTTTAGATCCATCAGGAAGAGCCCCAGCTTCTCCTAACAAGACACCTATACCATTGAATTTGGAGATGTGGGGCTTAATTAAACTTAAAATTTAATTACAGGAAAATAAATATCTTTAAAAGTTTGTCTGTAATCAGTAATGTGAGATACCAGTTTCATTTATTCAACACTTCTTTGACATGTTATTACTACCATTATTATTATTTTCTTTTAATCCTTACCCAAAGATATGCTTAGAGAGAGAAAGGGAAGGATGGAGAGAGAGGGAGAGAGATAGGGATGGAGAGAGGAAGAGAAACCTCGATGAGAGAGAGGTACATCAATCAGGTTGCCCTTCCATATGTGCCCTGACGTGCGATTGACCCTGCAACCCAGGTAATTGCCCTGACCAGGAATCAAACTGGCAACCTTTCAGAGAACAGGCCAATACTCAACCAACTGAGCCACTCTGGGTGGGCTGACATATTATTTTTTAATTATTATTTTTTAATGGGACTTGACTTGCCTGGAGTTATGAATTTGCATTAATCACCTGTGATCTCTCCCCCCAAATTTAATTTATTTAAACTGAAAAGACAAACATATAAATACAAATATATATATACATATATAAATATATATATAAATATACAAATATATATATATATATGTATATATTTGTTTTAGACTCCACATATAAGAGAGATCATGCAGTATTTGTCTTTCTCTGTCTTATTTCACTTAACATAATGCCCTGGAGGTCCAACCACATTGTCACAAACGGCAAGATTTCATTCAATAACTGACTACATATACAATAGTGCTTCCATAAGATATAATGGAGCTGAAAAATTCCTATTACCTAGTAATGTCATAGCTGTCATAATGTTGTAGCATAATGCATTACTCATGTTTTTATGGTGATGTTGGTGTAAATAAATCTGCCAGTTGTGTAAAAGTATAGCACATACAATTATATACAATACATAATAGTGGATCATGACAATAAATGATTATGTTTTTGGTTTATATATTTACTATACTATACCTTTCATTTTTATTTTAGAGTGTACTCTTTCTACTTATAAGAAAAAAGTGTGCTGTAAAGCAGTATGCCATGCTGTACTGGCAGCAGCCTCAGACATATTGTTTTTACAGTGTCTCTTGATGGCATCATCTTCTCTTGTGCTTGATTTAATCTCATGTTGTTTTGTACAATAACATGCTGTACAGGCTTGTAGCCTAGGAGCAATAGACTATATCATATAGCCTAGGTGTGTAGTAGGCTGTGCCATCTAGGTTTGTGTAAGCACACTGCATGATATTCCCACAGTGATGAAATCACCTAACAACAGATTTCTCAGAACAGATCATGGTGGTTAAGTGGCACATCCTATCTAATAAAAGAGAAACATGGTAATTAGCGTACGACCGCTACCCTTCCCATTGGCTAATCAGGGCAATATGCAAATTAACTGCCAGCCAAGATGGCAGCCGGCAGCCAGGCAGCTTAAAGCGAACTTGAGGCTTGCTTGCTTCAGTGAAGGAGGACTCCAACGTTCCCCGCCTGCCGCTGCCGGCCTCTGAGCTGCAACTCTAAGCATCTATGTTACAAATATAGAAGCTAAACAAAACCCCAGAAACCTGCTTTAGTCCACCGGGCTTCAGCCAGCAGGATCACAACATAGTTTCAAATGCAGAAGGTAAACAAAGGCCAGAAACCTGCTTTCAGCAGCAGAGTCCTAAGAGCTGGAGCCAGAGCTAAAGCTGGCCCAGAATGAAAAACAAAAAGAAAAAAAGGAGCGGTTGGGAGCTTCAGTCACCTGCCAGCCTGAAAACAGCCCTCAGCCCCTCACCCAGACTGGCCAGGCACCCCAGTGGGGACCCCCACCCTGAAGGGTGTGTGACCAGCTGCAAACAGCCATCATCCCCTCACCTAGGCTGGCCAGGCACCCTAGTGGGGACCCCCCACACTGATCCGGGACACCCTTCAGGGCAAACCAGCCAGCCCCCACCCATGCACCAGGCCTCTATCCTATATAGTAAAAGGGTAATATGCCTCCCAGCACTGGGATCAGCGGAGCCACGAGGCCTCCCGGCACTGGGATCAACGTGACAGGGGCCAGCGCCCAAACCCCCTGATCGCCCTGTGGCTCTGTGTGTGACGGGGCGGGGCCACAACCTCCCTATCGGCCTTGCTCTGTTTGTGGCAGGGGAAGGCGCCCCAACCCCCTGATCAGCCCTGCTCTGTGCCTGATAGGGGGGAGCTCCCCAACCCCCTGATCGGCCCTGCTCTGTGTGTGACAGGGTCAGGTGCCCCAACCCCCTGATCGGCCCTGCTCTGTGTGTGACAGGGTGCGGCACCCTAACCCACCCCCCCCACGGGCCCTGCTCTGTGCGTGACAGGGGTTGGCGCCGCAACCTCCCCATCGACCCTGCCTTGAGTGTGACAGGGGGCGGCGCCCCAACCCCCCAATTGGCCCTACCCTGAGCATGATTGAGGGTGGCATCGCAACCTCCCGATCCGCCCTGTTCTGTGCATGACAGGGGGCGGCGCCCCAACTCCCCAATCAGCCCTGCTCTGAGCCCGACCAGGGGCTGCACCTAGGGATTGGGCCTGCCCTCTGCCACCCGGGAGCAGGCCTAAGCCAGCAGGGTGTTATCTCCCAAGGGTTCCCAGACTGCGAGAGGGCACAGGCCGGGCTGAGGGACCCCCTCTTCCCTCCGAGTGCACAAATTTTTGTGCACTGGGCCTCTAGTCTACACTAATAAAAGAGAAACATGCAAATTGGTATCACTCCATTATGCCCACCATCCAATCAGGATGAGTATTCAAATTAACTCAACAAAGATGGCAGTTAATTTGCATATGCAGGTGCAGAGCGAAGACTGAAGACGACTGAAGACTGAAGATGGCTGATGACTGAAGACGACTGATGACTGAAGATGACTGATGACCGAAGAGGCTTGCCTTCTCTGCTGTGGCCAGAGTGGAGAAGCATCCAGGCTTGGCTTCTCCGCTGTGGTCGGAGCGAAGGCCTGGGTCCCAGGTGCCAGAGGAAAACCGGTGCCGGCAGCCAGAGGAAGGAAGGCCTATTGCATGAATCTCTTTGTGCAATGGGCCTCTAGTATATGTATATTTGTATCACGTTTTCTTTTTTTAAAATATATTTTTATTGATTTCATAGATGAAAGGAGAGAGAGATAGAAACATCAATGATGAGAGAGAATCATTGATTGGTTGCCTCTTGCACCCCCCCCCCCACACACACACTAGGGAATTGAGCCCGCAACCCCTGGGATATTGGTAAATTGTATTAATTACCTTCAACATCCATTACTTCACTAGTGAATTAAAGGCTTGAAATATAATTTGTGGCTGGATTTCTTCTTTGTAAAGGCTGTTTTGACTTTATTGAACATTTACAGGTATTATAATAAGGGCAAACCCCTTTATGTTCACATTTCTTTTTGTTGGTTTCCTTTTGTTTTTGTTTAGTTTAGTTATATTAGGTTTTAATGTAATATTGCAAATATGCTGCTTGGTATGATTTTAGAACAATTTCTTTATTATTGAAAATGTTTTTGGTCTTTTCTCTCCTCACCTCATAATTATATTTGCTCTAGTTTACGAATTTATGAAATGAATATTGTTTGGAGAAAATGTCAAAATAGCTTCCATTATTTGCTTTGTTGTATTTCCATCTTCCTTTCTATTTTATTAAGAGGTTTTCCTTTATTTTATTTTAAGAATTTGAAGTCTGTCTAAACAGTTCATTAAATGATTCCTGTCCCATTTTTTTCCCCATTGACCCCTTCTAGCCTGCCCCAGTCCACCTCACCCCCCAGGCCTTCATCACCCTATTGTCTGTGTCCATGGGTTATGCATATATGCATACAAGTTCATTGGTTTACCTCTTCCTACCCCCAATCCCTTGCCTTCCTTCTGAGGTTTGACCATCTGTTCGATGCTTCTCTGTCTCTGGATCTATTTTGTGATTCTGAATCACCCTGATCTGATGTTCCTTTTCTTCTCCCAGAGATGGGCAGTCTGAAATGCACAATAGTTGTGCTATTGCAACATGTCTATGATCCCATTCTTACATACTGACCAAGAGAGATCTCAAGCTTCTAGACTTGACCTGGGTTTAGGGAGTGAAGAAGTTGGTTGGTTAGTAAGTATGGGTAAGAGCTTTCTGGAAAGCTTGGTACTGTAATGTTTGTTTGGGAGTATGACATTTGATTATTCTGTATATTTTTAGCTATAAATATACAGAACATTAAGTTCTTTTTTCCCACTGGATACAATGAAAATTCCCTGTTCTCTCTTAGCTAACAATTTTACTGACAGAAAAAGAGCAAATGAAAAGTCTGTTTATACAACCTGTATTGATTTTCAATTCAAGTGGAAACTTATTTTAAAGATATATAAATCATAACAAGGTTACTTCATGTGGGAGTCTTTGCATTATACCACTTTGTTTTGGGGAAATATTTTGAATGGGAGATTTATCAGTTGGATTTTGGCAACTATAACTGGGTCAGCAACTGGGCCACCCAAGCTCTTCTCCTTTTCCCATTAGAACAGTGTTACCCTAGAATCAGCTTTTACTACTGACATCCCATGGCTAACTCTTTCCCTTGAATTGTACTTATGCAGCAGATGGTGTTGAATATATGCATATATTTTTGTGATCAATGTCAAGTTGAAGTCTGAATTAGTACAGTAGAGCAGTGTGTAATGGAAACATAGCTGTAAAGTGTTAGATTGGGTGTTAGATAAATTCATTGCCATCTGTCTTTATTTTGCTAATCTACTTCTGTGGACACCACACAAGCATTGTAAGTTTAAAAAAACAACAACTGTGTGTGTGTGTGTGTGACTCTGTGTGTGTGTGTGTGTGTGTGTGTGTGTGTGTTTTCTAGCACACAAAATTCTAACAACAGCTACAACACCCTTCCCTATCCCTAGGGTAAAAACAAAACAAAACAAAACAAAATGGTTCTTTGAATATGTCTGTTGGAATTTCTCATCTTTTTCTAGGTTTGCTTTTATGCACAGTTTTTTATTGAAAATAAGAGTGTAAGTCATTGTGTTGCAAAGGTTACAGAGATTTAACTCTAGAATCCTAGAAAACCGATCTATTGATAATTTTTGTATTGTCATTTTTCTCATTTGTTTTCTCAGTATCAAACCACAAAATATTTAGTATAAGTGGAAAGTTGTAAATAATATTTGCTGTTTCAGAGGAAAGATTTCAGAAGAAATTTAATTAATATATGAAATATTAGTCCTCAAACCATTCTTATATGGAATCAGTTGATAAAATCTATATAATAAATAAAAATGGTAGAATATGTACACTGTTTTCTAAAGGTAAGAAGCCATTTACTTTTTAAAAAATATATTTTTATTGATTTCAGAGAGGAAGGGAAAGGGAGAGAGAGATGGAAACATCAGTGATGAGAGAATCATTGATTGGCTGCCTCCTGCATTCCCCACACTGGGGATGGAGCCTGTAGCTCGGGCATGTGCCCTGATGGGAAATTGAACCATGACCTCTGGGTTCATAGGTCAATGCTCAACCACTGAGCTACATAGGCCAGGCCAGGCTGATTATTTTTTAAGAAACTGCAGACACAGGAGAAACTCTGAAAACAGATTAGAAGTTACCCTTTTGTAAGCGACATACATGTACATTTATAAGAGAAACCTCCATTTGTCAGCATGTCTTCCTCTTCCTTAGAGAAGGAAAACTCTGAATCTCTAGAAAGTTTTATCAATAAAGATAGCAATAAAATCTTTACATCAACCATACCATTGTTTACTGTGCTTTTCTTGGTCACTTCCCATAATTGGCTCACTATCCACCCTCCCCCTCACCCCCAACAACCAACACCTTTTGTCTTTAGCTGAACATAGTATTTAAGTTGGTGGCTTGGGCCATTTTGGAGAGTTACTCAGTTTTCCTGGATATCTCTCACATACACAGGAGCTATACATGTTATTAAAGTTTTGTTTGTTTTTCTCCTCGTAATCTGTCTTTTATTTGGGGTGGGGGGTTATTTAGCCAGGAATATAGAATGCTAGAAGAAAAATTATTTTCTTCCCCCACAGTTGTTAAAATATATTTTAAAGTTACAATAAGACCAGATTGAGAAATAGCATTTTTAAAAATAAGAAGCCTGTTTTATCATTTATCTAAGAATTTATCATTTGTCATTGTGCTTATCTAAGAACTCTAAATACTGCAATAACAAACTAGTCATTTTAGAGTAGGCAATATAGTTATTTCTTTTGCTAGGATCCTTGCTTATTTATTTTATTTTTGTACTGGAGGCCCAGTGCACGAAATTTGTGCACGGGTGCTTTCCCTAGGCCTGGCCAGCGATCAAAGCATGAGCATCTGGCAAGGAAGGGCAGGTCCCAGCTGACCTCTGGGCCCTGGGCAGCACCTGGGCCCCTGTGCACTCCCCTCTGCCTGAGTCACAGTGCCCGAGTCCCCACACAGAGATGCGGTGAGCATAGCCGGACACCGTGGGCTGGGGTGCTGTGTGGACCTCTGGGCTGCCCAGTGGTGCTTCATGGAAGCTGGGCAGACAGCACGCTCTCTCCTGGCCGTCCTTGCAGACCGGCTTCTATGCGAACCCACAGGGAGCCCAACCAGCCCCTGAGGTCCTGGAAGCTGCGGCCCAGCTCACCCCGAAGATGCTGCGCTGGTGCAGGGTAGGCTCCTCATGGGCACCTGGCACTTGAGCGCGGAGTCTTCCCCAGTGCGCGAGACCTGGTGCCCCAGGGGAGGGTAGCAGGGCGAGTGAGAGCGAGCTTGGCGGACACCCCATATTCTCACCACACCTCCATCCCCTTCACCCCCACCCCCAGGTAGCCAGTGAGAGGTCATAGCACATCACCGACAGCCTCCATGTTCCACACTGCCCCCTGGTGGCCAGTGCACGTCATAGTGAGTGGTTGAACTCCCGGTCTCATGGTATAATTCCTGGCCGAACAACCGCCCGAGAAGACAATTTGCATATTAGGCTTTTATTATATGGGATTTTGTATTGAGGTAAAAAAGAGAAACAACAGGCTCAAAATGGAGTCATTTGACCCGAGTGGCATAGCTCAGTGGTTGAGTGTCAACTTTTGAACCAAGAGGTTCACTGTTCAATTCTAGATCAGGGCACTTGCTGGGTTGTGGGCTTGATCCCCAGTTGGGGGTGTGCAGGAGGCAGTCAATCAATGATTCTCTCTCATCATTGATGTTTCGATCTCTCTCTCCCTCTCCCTTCCTCTCTGAAATCAATAAAAATATATTTTAAAAAATGGAGTCATTTGTGCTAACCCCATGTCAGCAAACCAAGACTTAATACATTACCTAGTTGCAATTTCAGCCTCACCTAGGAATGTAACCTTTAACTAGTCAATCTGGAATAACCTGGTCAGGACTAGGGAGGTAATCTACCTAATAGACTCCAGTTCTTCTCCAAAGGAAATGGCCTTGTCTGAAATAATGTTCACTTTGCTAGAAACATTTTTTCCCCACCCCTTTTATTTTGTACAGCTCCTCAGAGCTCCTTTCTACTTGCTAGATGGAATGTCGTCTGATTCTTGAACTGTTGAATAAAGCCAATTAGACAATTAGCTCTTCAAATTTACTCAGTTGAACACTGTTTTATTCCTTTCTAGACTTATAATCTTGAATGTTTAAATGTTTTATTCAAAAGGTGACACACTTCATTGACTGTGTGTGTGTGTGTGTGTGTGTGTGTGTGTGTGTGTGTTTTGGAGTTTTTCTACCAGAAATAGTACCCAAAAAGTCCTTTACCTTGGCTTTCAGTATCCACAAATATCAAACCAATGCCCTTAGGAAGTTTATGTTATATATGGTTACTATATAGCTCCTGGGGTATAAGCCCTTTGACAGTTGACATGTTCTCAGCCCTCTTTTTTTTAAAATATATATTTTTATTGATTTCAGAGAGGAAGGGAGAAAGAGAGAGATAGAAACATCAATGATGAGAGAATCATTGATCAGCCACCTCTTGCATGCCCCCTACTGGGGACCGAGCCCGCAACCTGGGCATGTACCCTTGACTGGAATAGAACCCGGGGCCCTTCAGGCTGCAGGTCGATGCTCTATCCACTTAACCAATCCAGCTAGGGCTCTCAGCCCTCTTTATTTGCCATACTCTAACTCTATGGGACCACCTGTTTTTATCACTTTAACCCCATATAGCTTATTGTATAGATGTCTAGATTTCATTGACCCTAGTTGACAGTATTTCTATTTGGCCAGATAACTCAGCTTTCTTATTTCCTCTTTTGCAAGTATGACCTGGCAATGCTTGCTTCTTGACACAGATAAATGTTGTTATAAATGGGGACTTCATGCCTGGAAGTTCCTTGAATTCTTAGAATAAAAGGTGGCCTCTAAATATCAAGTTTTACATTATCAGTTGCTTGCTAGAGTGTGCTTTGTGTATATCCTGTCTGACCTAATTTTCTTGCTAAGAAACTTTGCCATCTTGCCTGCTGAGACGTCCTTTTCACTACTTTGTGTTGGTTTATCTTCTCTTGCTGGCCATGCTGTGATAAAATCACTATGGTTAAAACTAAAGTCAGACCTTTTAAAAACCTAATTAAGTATTGTTTCTTTTCCTATCTATCATAAAATAGCACTGACCAGAAATCTAAAGAGCATCAGGGGGAAAAATATAAATAACTCCTCAAAATGTAAGGATACACATCAGTAAAGAGAAAAACAACTTCTTGAATTATTCCACCATGCTGGGCCATTTTTATGACGCTTATGTATAAAGTGGTGCTTTTATAGCCACTGGTCAGAACTGTAATTGGAGTAGTTGTTCCTGCTAGTACTGCTATTGTTGCTGGCATCTCAAAAATGAAAATCATTTTAAAAAAATATATTTTTATTGATTTCAGAGAGGAAG
Organism: Myotis daubentonii; assembly: GCF_963259705.1. Taxonomy (NCBI): domain Eukaryota; kingdom Metazoa; phylum Chordata; class Mammalia; order Chiroptera; family Vespertilionidae; genus Myotis; species Myotis daubentonii. The sequence continues at coordinate 123,317,825 of NC_081861.1, read as the reverse complement.
GGAGAGGGAGAGAGAAACATCAATGATGCGAGAGAATCACTGATTGGCTGCCTCCTGCATACCCCTCCCCACCCCACTGGGGAGGATCGAGCCCGCAACCAGGGCATGTGCCCTTGACTGGCATCGAACCTAGGACCTTTCAGTCTGCAGACCAAAGTTCTATCCACTGAATCAAACCAGCTAAGGCAAGAATAATTTTTTTATTTATCTCTTTAGCATAAACAGATACTGTAGCAAAAATTGATTTATTCATAAATTCCACAGATTGAGAAAAACCTCAAGCTGAAAGCAGGACAACTTTGGCTTCATAGGCTATATAAGTCCTGAGCATTTCGGAGGGGGAGTGGGAGGGGGAGAGTTTTTTAGGTGTTTAGAAAATTTTAGTGAATTATGAAGTCCTTGAACTATTGGGTTTATAACTTTTCAGGAGGGTGGAAAATCACCTAGAAAATGACTAAGGAGACTTTTAATACATTGCCATATAGTTGCTAAAGTTCAAGTGGTAAACAAATAAAGGATGGAAATGTCATTCTGGTTTCTAAATATACCATAATTTCTTTATGAGATTCCTCTTATCAAGAAACTTCCGCCCTTAGGACTCTTTGACATCTAATTTGTTGAACTGTTTATAAAACATAGAGATGTAAAGATGCATTAGATGTTGTTTACAAAATATTCAGCGACTAAACTAGAAAGAACTCCACTTTGAACTCCTGTTGAATATAGTCTAATTTTGCTATATTATTAGGGGACTTGCTTCGATGTTTCTATATCTTGGAAAAATTGTACATGAGACTATTCTTGACTTTGTGTGGTAGATTAAATTCTTTTAAAAAATATATTTTTTATTGATTTCAGAGAGGAAGGGAGAGGGAGAGATAGAAACATCAATGATGAGAGAGAATCACTGATTGGCTGCCTCCTGAATGTGCTACACTGGGGATTGAGCCCCCAACGCGGGCACATGCTCTGACCCAGAATCAAACCATGACCTCCTGTTTCATAGGTTGATGCTCAACCATTGAGCAACACCAGCTGGGCGGTAGATTAGATTCTTGTTCAGCAAATAATTATCTTCTGCCTCTCCCTCTCTGGAAATACCTCTGAGACACCACCCTATCCCATTGATATTGGGCTTGTCCATGTGCCTTGCTTTGGCCAATGGGATGCTGGTGAATGTGATGTAAGTAGAAGCTTGAAATGTACCAGTACATTTGGACTTGCCCTGTAACAGTGATGGCGAACCTATGACACGTGTGTCAGAGGTGACACGTGAACTCAATTTTTTGGTTGATTTTTCTTTGTTAAATGGCATTTAAATATATAAAATAAATATCAAAAATATAAGTCTTTGTTTTACTATGGTTGCAAATATCAAAAAATTTCTATATGTGACATGGCACCAGAGTTAAGTTAGGGTTTTTCAAAATGCTGATACGCCGAGCTCAAAAGGTTCGCCATCACTGCCCTGTAAGCTCTGCCATGAGATATACTTGCTGCAGGGAGCTCTCTGGTCCAAGGAGGTTATTATTCATGTGAACCAGACTTGAAATCAACCTGTAGCTTAGAATTAAGCCTGAGCCCAGTTGGTTGAACTCATAGCTGATCACACAGATATATGAGCAAGAAATAAGTGCCTATTGTTATAATTCATGAGTTGGGAGTGATTTGACAGGAAAAGCTAACTGAGACACTTGGCATTAGCGATTTTAACATTTATCATTTCACTTCTCCTCACACATGTCCATGAAATTGAGAAACTTGAATTTGCTGCAGCATGAAATTGAGTTTTGTGCACTCATCTAGCACTTCCTTTTCAGTGTAATTTTGTTTCCTATTCATTGCATGCATATTTCATGGGGGGTGGTGGTGATATTCTCAGGTCATATTTGAGAATTAAGAGTTTGGGACTAACTTTTGTGTATATCTAAGGCTTATCATGCATTTAAATTTAGGGTGCAGAATCTGTGATTACTTAGCTCTATACACTTAATTTGGCATAGCAGATTAGAAGGGCTTATTGCCTAATTTTTCTTCATTAACATGATGAGGTATGCATGTGTAAAACAGGGGAATGTGGAAAGCTTCAAAGACAGGCTCATACAGTAGAGGAACCTGACATTCCTGAGGTAGATGGATATGAAGGTTAGAAGAATGAGACAAGAGCCTGGCCGGTGTCACTCAGTGGTTGAACATCAACCTATGAACCAGGAGGACATGGTTCAATTCCAGGTCAGGACACATGCCCAGTTGTGGGCTCGATCCCCAGTGTGGGGTGTGCAGGAGGCAGCTGATCGATTCTCTCTCATCACTGATGTTTCTGCCGCTCTCTCCCTCTCTCTCTGAAATTAATAAAAATATGTTTTTTAAAAAAGAATGCGACAAGAGAATCTTAGATAATTTTTAAGTTAATTTATCCTCACAAGCTAAATGGATTTTCTTGTTTCTCTTTGAGAAGGCAGAGAGGTAACATAGTAGACACTATTGGTGCAGATGCCTGCAGCAGAAGCTACTTATTAACACACCTTTTGTAAGCTTTCTTCCTTTCTCTGTAGGAACACAGGAATGGTGTAACTAACTCAATCTTCCCAGAGGAGATGGTGGGTAAACTGAGTCTGAGAAGAGTTAGCATGACACACTAGTGGATGGGGAAAGAAGTTCAGTCTGGGAGAAGGGAATGGTCAAATGCATACAGTTGTAAAAGCATGCATATTTTAGAAACAACAGTTTATTTGGTCTGGCTGAAGTATAGAGTGTATGTGTATGTATGTATGTGTGTGTGTGTATATATCCTATCTAATAAAAGAGAAACATGGTAATTAGCGTATGACCGCTACCCTTCCCATTGGCTAATCAGGGTGATATGCAAATCAACTGCCAGCCAAGATGGCAGTTAACCGCCAACAAAGATGGCGGTTAATTTGCATACATAGCCGCAATGCTGGGAGCCGAAAGGGATGGGAAACCCAGCCAGCAGGCAAGAGGTGGGGGGCGGGCAAAGACGGAGGGTGATCAGTGATTGCATTGTGGATTGGAGGCAGAGAGAGCTGCTTCCCCATGATCGCCATGGCATCGGGGGCAGAGAGAGCCCTGGCGCAGGCCAGCCGGCACCTCTGGGGGTCATGGCAACTGGGGGCACAGAGAGCCCCGGCCAGGCCAGCCGGCACCACTGGACCCCCGGGGCTGTGGGTGCTGGCTGGCCTGCTACCCCGTGATCACCATTGTGATCGGGGGCAGAGAGAGCCCCGGCCAGGCCAGCCAGCACCCCCAGACTCCCCGGGGCTGTGGGTGCCGGCTGGCCTGCTACCCCATGATCGCCATGGTGATGGGGGCAGAGAGAGCCCTGGTGCAGGCCAGCCGGCACCCCAGACCCTCCCAGGCGTGCGTGCCGGCTGGCCTGCTACCCCGTGATCGCCGTGGAAAAAAGACCATCAAGGCCTGTCCAAGGAAGGTTTGCATTTAAAACTAAGTGGGGTGGTCCGGAACTGCGAGGCACTGACAACCAGGGCAGTCTCTGCGTCAGTGGCACATCTGCGGCTTGAAATGTGGGGGGTGAGGGCCATGCAAGCCAGAGGCTTTGGCTGCAATGGTCAGATAATTTCAGCTCCAAGGGAGGCGCAATCAGGGAAGCCATGGGGACCTTCACAAAAAAGGAGAAGGCTGAAGAGGAAGGATACTTCCCAGAGCGGATTAAAGAACAGTTGGCAGCCTTGAAGAAACAACATGAAGAAGAGATCACTCATCATAAAAAGGAGATTGAGCGTCTGCAGAAAGAAATTGAGCAGCACAAGCAGAACATCAAGAAACTGAAAGATCATGATACTGCGGCAGTGTCAGGGTGAGGGGACAGCCATATTTGTCAGTGCGCCGGAGCTGTCAACAACAAAAAGTGTGTGGGAGCTGGGCAGGCGCACAGACAGGCACACAGACCCCAGGCCCACCTCGCCACCGCCTGGCCTCACCACCACCGCTGCCGATGCCGTCTCATGGGGCCTGCGCCCCGCAGCGGGAGGCGGGGGGCGGGGGGAGGATGTCTTACAAACCGAACTTGACCATGCACATGCCCTCCACCTCCATCAAGGCCTCTGGGAGCGTTCACCCGCCTTCCACCAACATGGCAACGTCTTCCCAGTACCGCCAGCTGCTGAGTGACTAGGACCACCATCTCTAACACGCAGGGAACAGAGAACAGCCAGGTGCCCCAGAGCAAATATGCTGAGCTGCTGGTCATCATTGAAGAACTAGGGAAGGAGACCTGACTCACATAAGTGGGCAGCAAGAGCGCGATGGAGAGACTGAAATGAGGCATCATCCACACGACAGGGCTGGTTCAGGAATGCTTGGACAAGATGGAGCGGAACACCAGGTCCTAGCCCCTAAGTCAGCGTGAAAGGCTTTCCCTCTTTTTCCAAGAAGTGACAGCTCATGCCTGCACCCCCTTTAGATGAAACTTGGTTTCAAAATGGTAACAGCTTGGTTTCTCCTCCCCGTGCCCCTCCCGTGGTTCATCAGGCTCTGAACCTCCCATCGCTGAGATGGAGAAGAGATTTTTGCAGTTATTAGATTTACATGTTAGTTAGGAACTACCCAGGGCATTTTGTGTGTGTTTTTCTAAGCATTGATTTACATGATGCATGTCAGTTACCTATCACAGCAAACTGTAGCTGGCCTCCCAGACATGTGTTTCTCTTCTGCATACATTTCTGTTACTCCATGGTTCTTTATGTTTCTCTTCTGAGCTGATCCAACTCTGAGGGTTTGTTTCAGTGAGTCCTGAGGCAGCGCTTTAGTAGCCAGTGCCCGTTCGCCACACAGTATAAATTCTGCTCAATGTAACTTTTTTTTTTTTTTGCTTAAGCATTTGCATGACTATTAGTACTTTGAAGTCAATCTTTAAAATGCACAAGTTATAAATACAGAAGAAAGAGCAATTTATTGAACCTCACCTGACAAGGACCCCTGAAATTTTCCCTAAGGATGTATGTACATTTCAGTTCCGCCTTTCCCATCAGTGGATCCAAACATCTGGAAGACAGTGACTGATAGTGTTTGCATCTTTGTATAGTCTTTATTACTTGATGTAATAAAGCTTATTTTCATTAACAACAACAAAAAAGAAACTGAAAGATCATGCTGATGCTTAAGTGCACACAGTTCCCCATAGAATGGCTACATACTGTCCACTTCTATGAAGACATAGTTCTGGTAACTAATATCTATCTATGCTGCCAACAGATTATAATAAATTGTGATCAGTGGGGAAAAAAAACCAAAAAACCAAGTGGGGTGACATCGGAATTACCCAAGCGTACCCCCAACCCCTTCACCTGCCCAGACGCCTAGGGTCCCTTTATAGCTGGGCTGAGCCCAGTGCCGCCCAGTGGCCTGGACACCAGACCTGACCACCTCTCTGGTTTGGCCCAAACATCTGAAGTTCGCATTAGTTGCCAACTTAAGAAATTGGAGCATTCACGTAAAATCAGGATTCCCCACTTCTCTTTCCAAAGTGGCCGACTGGGCTACCAACCAAGGGTGGTCGGTGTCACTTCAACCCTAAGAGGAACCCCTAGCTTGGGGGTGTGGTGAGGAGGAAGCTATCCGTGCAGACAGTTCAGTTGTGTAAACTCCCACTGACAGTAGCACAGCCCAACAGTGTGGCCATTCAACTGCGAGGCAGCACAGCCATGAAACAGTCTGGCTGTTAAACAAGGCCCCTCTCCAGCTTTCAGGGGGCTTCACCTACTTCAACCCACTGCACCCCACTCTGCCCCAGTGAGACAGCTTCGGTGTTTCAGCTCCAGCAAACAGAACACGTCCCAGTGGAAAGGGAAAGTGTATCCATGGCCAGTGTTGCTCAATGGATAGAACCTCTGCCTGAGGACTGAAGGGCCCAGAGTTCAATTCCTGGTCAGGGCACATGCCTGGGTTATGGGTTTGATCCCCAGTGTGGGGCGTGCAGTAGGCAGTCAGTCAAGGATTCTCATCATTGATGTTTCTATCTCCCTCCCTCTCTGAAATCAATCTATACTAATAAAAGAGTAATGTGCTAATTAGAACAAACAACTTCCAGACAACTTTCTGGATGTCCTTTTGGACAAAGCCATGGTGGCAGGGCCGAGGCAGAGGTGGTTAGGGGCGATCAGGCCGGCAGGGGAGAGCAGTTAGGGGGATCAAGCTGGCAGGGGAGAGCAGTTAGGACAATCAGGCTGGCAGGGGAGAGCAGTTAAAGGGGTCAGGCCAGCAGGGAGAGCAGTTAGGGAGATTAAGTCGGCAGGCAGGTAAGCAGTTAGGAGCCAGTGGTCCCAGATTGCAAGAGGGATGTCCGGCTGCCAGTTAGGGGGATCCCAGGGATCGAGCCTAAACCAGCAGTCGGACATCCCCCAAGGGTTCCCTGATTAGAGAGGGTGCAGGCTGGGCTGAGGGACCCCCCCCACACCCGTGCACAAATTTTGTGCACCGGGCTATATATATATATATATATATATATATATATATATATATATATACTAATAAAAGAGAAAAATGGTAATTGGCGTACAACGCTACCCTTTTCATTGGCTAATCAGGGCTATATGCAAATTAACTGCCAACTAAGATTGGCAGTTAACTGCCAACAAGATGGCAGTTAATTTGCATATGTAGGCACAATGCAGGGAGGTGAAAGGGAAAGCAGGAAGAAGCCCCCTGCCACTAACAGTGATTGGAAACCCAGGGGGGAGCTAAGAGCTGGGGGGCAGGGCAAAGGCGGCCCTGGGGCCGCCTTTGCCCTGCCCCCCAGCCATGATCAGAGAATCAGGCACCTTTGCTGCCCAGGCCAGTGATAGCAGGAAGTAGGGGTGGAGCCAGCGATGGGAGCTGGGCACGGTCGAAGCTGGCAGTCCCGGGAGCTAGGGGTCCCTTGCCTGGGCCTAAAGCGAAGCCCACGATTGCGGGGCCGCTGCAGCTGTGGGTCCCCGCTGCCCGGGCCAGACGCCTAGGCCAGAGGCGTCAGGCCTGGGCAAGGGGCTGATCCTGCGATTGGAGGGTGATGGGGGTCAACGCCTGAGGGCTTCCCAGTATGTGAGAGGGGGCAGGCTGGGCTGAGGGACACTCCCCCAGCCCCCCCCTACACACCCAGTGCACGAATTTCGTGCACTGGGCCCCTAGTATGTATATATAATGCAAATTAGGCCAGGACGCCATAACGGGTCACGACCTGACAGGAGGAGGTTGTGCATGCAGGTGAGGCTAGGAGCAGAGACAGAGACAGAGACGGGGTTGGCGAGCTGTCATGCCCCAGCTCGGGCCGGCCCCCCTGAGCCGGAGTGGACACAGACAGGGACAGGGGGGCCAACCTGCAGCCTCTGTAGCTGAGTGCGCAGGCCTGGAGAGGAGAATGTGGGTCCGCCTCCCGCGGAAGCAGCACGGCTCCCTCTGGCCTCCCACAGAATTGGCACAGGTCCCTCCTGGCTCCCGCGGAAGCAGTGTGGCTTTCTCCTTGCTCCCATGGGTGTCAGCGGCTCGCTTTCGCTTCCCTCGGAAGCTGCATGGCTCCCATGGAAGCCGCATGGTTCCTGTGGAAGCAGCGTGGCTCTTGACGGCGCACTGTGTTTTCTGCCGGCCTCCGTGGAAGCAGCGGGCAGCCTACTGCATGCAATATCATGCGATGGGCTACTAGTATAGTATAAAGAAGTCAGGAAGCCCAGCTACCGTGGCTCGGTGGTTGAGCATCAACCTATGAACCAGGATGTCAGGTTGCAGTTTGGATTCCAAGTGTGGGGTGTGTAGGAGGCAGCCAAACAATGATTCTCTCTCATCATTGATATTTCTCTCTCCCTCTCCTTTCCTCTCTGAAATCAATTTTTTAAAAAAGGAAAATTCAGGCAACCAGAACCCTTGCCTTCGGCTCTGTTGTTAAAGTACCCTGTTTAGGTCCTCCTTTGGCTATATCCTCTTTATGAGGTGAAAAGTCCATGGAGCTAATGAGATATGTCCACCCAGAATTTGAGATTTCCCCTTTGAAACAATGCTTCAGGTATTTGGAATTTTCTTCCCAAATACCTTAGCTCACTTTCAGGGCCTACAGTTTAATTCCCAACAACTGTCTATCTGATGGAGGATTATGACACTGGTCTTTGTACCCTTGGGTCTGAGGGGTGGCCAAGAGGCTTCTGTTTGGGAGATGGGGATGGAGCTTAGCCATACAGGTTGGGGTGTCCATAGATTTGTTGAGGGAGACTCCTCATAGCATGGGAAAGAGCCAGGTAGATAAAAAAGGGGAAGCATAGGCTGTAGCTCTTGCCCTGGGCTCTGTAAATATTAGTAGTGGCCTACACGAGAGCCTTACTTTTAGCTGTGATCCAGGAGAAAACCTTGTTCCCTAACAGGGGATAAGAATAGGGGAGGGGTCTCTAAGAGAGTGGTAAATGTTCAGAAAAGCTTCTGTAAAAATGAAAGCAAGACAGGAATGGTTGAAGTGATGAATATTATGTTATGTACATTTTACCACAATACAGTTTTTAAAATAAAAGCAACAGCAGATATAGAAGGATTGGGGGACCATGACTCTGTAATGAAATCTATCTATTCAGCTGCCTTTTTCCCCCCCTCTTTCTTTCAGCAGGTTAGATATAGAAGGAGATGTTAATGTAAGAGAAGAATATTTGTGAGTTTATTTGAGCCAAACTGTCGACGATTGCCAGGAAGCAGAATCTCAACGAATTAAGATAATGCCCTGGAGAATGGTGGTTTTTAACCTATTTTTATAATCAAGGGAGGAGACCTAAGTGGGGTTACATGAAATCCATTGGTGATAGATTAGGGAGGTGAGAGAAAGGAAAGCAGGGGAGGCAGGAGGGGGTGAAACCCTGGGATTGGATAAAAATAAAATGATAGACATGCTTCTTTTAATATATATATATATATATATATATATATATATATATATATATATATATATATATATCACTGACTTCAGAGAGAATCATTGATTGGCTACCCACCCCCCTCCCCTGGGGATTTAGCCCACAGCTCAGGCATGTGCCCTTAACCGAAATTGAACCCTGGACCCTTCAGTCCACAGGCCAACACTCTATCCACTGAGCCAAACCAACTAGGGCGATACATGCTTCTTTTACACAGGTGGGCACTGGATAGTTAACAGTCGACAATTAACATGATAACAATAACAATGGGGGAATCTGTGGTCTGCTCCCTGACACCATTTGTTGTGCCCTGAGGGGTCCGGAAAAAGGAAAGTTACAGGTGACCCTGACATTCCACAGGTATGTTATTCTAGATGCAAAAAGACAATAGGCTCAATAAAGATCAAAGTTGATCTTTGTCAGGGAAGATGCTGGCCTAGGACATGACTACCCACTGTACACTGCTTTTTAATTAAAAGGTTTTAATTTAAGACCATCCTTTGTGGTTACTTTAGGTCTCTTGAGTTTGGAAGGCCGCCATGCAGGCCTTTCCTGAGTTTGTCAGGTGAGCATGTGGCCCCTTTTCGTCCAGAGAGAAGGAGGTGTTACCAGACAAAAGGGGTCTGTTTGCCTGCATACATCAAAGCCCAATAAGAGATGAACAGGAGCCCTAGCTAGTTTGGCTCTGGATAGGGTGTTGGCCTGTGAACTGAAAGGTCCTGGGTTTAATTCCGGTCAAGGGCACATACCTCTGTTGTGGGATTGATCCCCTGTAAGGGGCAAGCAGGAGGCAGCTGATCAATGATTCTCTCTCATCATTGATGTTTCTATCTCTCTCTTCCTCTCCTTTCCTCTCTGAAATCAATAAAATATATATGTTTAAAAACAGATGAACAGGAGCTTGCAGCAAAGAAAGTAAGGGTTTGTTTTTAGGAAGTAGCCCATGCCCAGAGTCACAGGTGAGCTCATGCCCAAGGACCTGGCTCCCCAGTGGCTTCCAGGGGATGGGTTCTATAGGGGGAAACTGTTAATCATGGTCACAAAGGAGTTAGGGTCATTGTCAGGGTTGTGGTCTCTGCTAGGATAGTGGGAAGCTGATCAGTGTACCTGATCCGCCATGGCATGGCTTCTTCTGGTGTCTCCACTTTGCTGGGCCTGGAGCTGAAGCATAACTGAGGCCTAGATTGTGTCTCTAGTTTGACCAAAACTCTGTCTCTGTGATCACCAGACCTGAGGCTTTGTTCCTGAGATGATTTGATGCTGATCAGAACCTCATTGTCCTGCGGGGATCAGGCCAAAACCAGCAGTCCAACATCCCCTGAGAGGTCCCAGAGTGAGAGAGGGCACTCTGCAAAGTTGCCGTCGTTTGGCAGCTCCTGCGTTGAGCATCTGCCCCCTGGTGGTCGCTTAGCCTTTTATATATAGACTAGTGGCCTGGTGCATGAAATTTGTGCACGGGAGGAGGTTGTTCCTCAGCCCGGCCTGCACCCTCTCCAATCTCGGACATCCCTCTCACAATCTGGGACCTCTGGCTCCTAACTGCTCACCTGCCTGTATGTCTGATCACCCCTAACCACTCTGCCTGTTGGCCTGTTTGCCCCCAACTGCCCCCACACCTGCTGGCCTGCTTACCCCCAACTGCCCCCCAGTGATGGCCAGCTTGCCCCCAAATGCCCCCCCCGCCATCCTGCTTGCCCCCAACTGCCACCCCTGCTGGCCTGCTGGCCTCCAACTGCCCCCTCTGCTGACCTGATCACCCCCAACTGCCCTCCCCTCCTGGCCTGATCGCCCCTAACCACCTCTGCCTTGGCCCCACCACCAAGGCTTTGTCTGGGACTTCCAGAAGGTCTCCTGGAAGGTCTCCCAGTCTAATTAGCATATTACCCTTCTATTAGTATAGACTAGAGGCCCGGTGCACAAAAATTTGTGCACTCGGGGGGAAGGGGGGCATCCCTCAGCCTAGCCTGTGCCCTCTTGCAGTCTGGGACCCCTCGGGAGATAACGCCCTGCTGGCTTAGGCCCGCTCCCGGGTGGCAGAGGGCAGGCCCAATCCCTAGGTGCAGCCCCTGGTCGGGCTCAGAGCAGGACCGATTGGGGAGTTGGGGCGCGGCCCCCTGTCATGCACAGAGAGGGCGGATTGGGAGGTTGCAATGCCACCCACAGTCACGCTCAGGGTAGGGCCAATTGGGGGGTTGGGGCACCGCCCCATCACACTCAAGGCAGGGTTGATGGGGAGGTTGCGGCGCCACCTCCTGTCATACACAGAGCAGGGCCCATCAGGGGGGTTGGGGAGCTCCCCCCTGTCACGCACAGAGCAGGGTCGATCAGAGGGTTGGGGAGCTCCCCCCTGTCATGCACAGAGCAGGGCCAATCAGGGGGTTGAGGAGCTCCCCCCTGTCACTCATAGAGTAGGGCCGATAGGGGAGTTGGGGCACCACCCCCTGTCACACACAGAGCAGGGCGTTTCAGCGGATTGGGGCGCCGCCCTCTATCACCCACAGAGCAGGGCCAATCAGGGGGTTGGAGTGCCGCCACTGTCACACTCAGGGTAGGGCCGATGGGGAGGTTATGACTCTACCCCATCACACACAGAGCAGGGCCCATGGGGGGAGGGGTTGGGGCGCCACCCTCTATCACCCACAGAGCAGGGCCAATCAGGGGGTTGGGGTGCCGCCACTCTCTCACTCAGGGCAGGGCCGATGGGGAGGTTATGACTCTACCCCATCACACACAGAGCAGGGCCCATGGGGGGGGGGGTTGGGGCGCCGCCCTCTATCACCCACAGAGCAGGGCCCATCAGGGGGTTGGGGCGCCGCCACTCTCACACTCAGGGCAGGGCCGATGAGGAGGTCATGGCTCTACCCTGTCACACACAGAGCAGGGCCCGTGGGGGGCGGTGGTTCGGGCACCGCAGCCTGTCACATACAGAGCCACAGGGCGATCAGGGGGTTGGGGAGCTCCCCCATATCAGGCACAGAGCAGGGCTGATCAGGAGGTTGGGGTGCCTTCCGCTGTCATGAACAGAGCAGGGCAGATAGGGAGGTTGTGGCCCCGCCCCCTGTCACACACAGAGCCGCAGGGCGATCAGGGGGTTTGGGCACTGCCCCCTGTCACGCTGATCCCGGTGCTCGGAGGCCTCGCGGCTCCACTGATCCCAGTGCTGGGAGGCATATTACTCTTTTACTATATAGGATAGAGGCCTGGTGCATGGGTGGGGCTGGCTAGTTTGCCCTGAAGGGTGTCCTGGATCAGGGTGGGGGTCCCCACTGGGGTGCCTGGCCAGCCTGGGTGAGCGGATGATGGCTATTTGCAGCTGTTCACACACCCTTCAGGGTGGGGGTCCCCACTGGGGTGCCTGGCCAGCCTGGGTGAGGGGATGATGACTGTTTGCAGCTGGTCACACACCCTTCAGGGTGGGGGTCCCCACTGGGGTGCCTGGCCAGTCTGGGTGAGGGGCTGAGGGATGAAGCTCCCAACTGCTCCTTTTTTTCTTTTCTTTTTGATTCTGGGCCAGCTTTAGCTCTGGCTCCAGCTCTGAGGCCTCTGCTGCTCAAAGCAGGTATCTGGTTTGTTTGGGTTCTATAATCGAAACAATCCAGTTCTGAGATCCCGGCTCGCTGAAAGCAGGTTTCTGGTGTTTTGTTTAGCTTCTATATTTGTTACAGTGTTTCAAACTGCAGGCTCAGAGGCCGGCAAGGCAGGCGGGGAACGTTGGTTTCCTCCGTCACTGAAGCAAGCAAGCCTCATGTTAGTTTCAAGCTGCCTGGCTGCCGGCCGCCATCTTGGCTGGCAGTTAATTTGCATATCACCCTGATTAGCCAATGGGAAGGGTAGCGGTCGTACTCTAATTACCATGTTTCTCTTTTATTAGATAGGAGTAGGGGCCCAGTGCACAAATTCATGCACCTTGAAAGGAACTGTGGGCTGAGAGAGAGAGAAAATGAGAGAATATACATATATATATATTTGTGTTTTATTTTTGTTTGTTAATCCTTACCTGAGGATATTTTCTCATTGATTTTTTTAGGGAGAGTGGAATGGAGAGGGAAAGACAGAGATAAATGTGTTTCTCTCACAATTGATTGGTTGCCTCCTGCATGAGACCCAAACAGGGCCCGGGCCAGGGAGGAGGCTGTAACCAAGGTACATGCCCTTGACCAGAATCAAACCCAGGACCCTTTGGTTCACAGGCCAACGCTCTATTCACTGAGCCAAATTGGGTAGAGCTTTCTAAATATGGTTTCAGGTTAAATTCCAAGTAAACCCTCTGTTTCCACAACAAACACATGGGAATGCTTGGTTTTTCCTATCAACAGTGGCTATTGGATGAAGAAAACTCAGAATGTGTTTGGCCCAGGCAGATTAAAGATAAGACAGCCAAAAAAAAAAAAAAAAAAAAAAAGATAAGACAGCCTCTAAGATGAAATAGTTGAGCTGTAGGTTCACTTTAAAAAATATTTTTATTGATTTCAGAGAGGAAGGGAGAAGGAGAGATAGCAACATCAATGATGAGAGAAACACTGATCATCTGCCTCATGCATGCCTCACACTGGGGATTGAGCCTGCAACCCAGGCATGTGCCCTGACCAGGAATTGAACTGTGACCTGGTTCATGGGTCAACGCTCAACAACCTACCCACACTGGCCAGGCTTTAGTTTCACAAATGTGTGTTGGCATTTGAAGACAACATATTGCCTAGTTAGTATGGTTAATAGCCAGGAAACATGATTTCTGCTCTTGTAAACAGAAGAAATATTAGTATTAAATATTTAATGTCTAAATTAGACATTATGGAACAGTGCCAGTATAAATCAGAACCTTCAAAGATGAATTTGGCAGGATTTATTTATAACATTGATTAGAAATACATTCTGAATTTGCAATGAAAAGTTCCATTATTATGGAAATATCCAAAATAGGTGGCTGCTTAAGTATTTACACAGTGCTGCCAATGGTGGTTGTAGTTTTCAAAGTAGTGTGAATAGCATTATATGAAATTGTCAAGGGAGGTAAAAATGTTTTCCTTTATCCTTCTGGGTTCAAATAAAATACACATTTTCTTTTATTAAAAGTCTAGTTTTCTTTTCTTTTTGTTAATCTCCCCAGAAGATATTTTTTAATTGATTTTTAGACAGAGTGGAAGGGTGGGGGATATAGTCAAACTATATTTTCGCTGTGCAGAATATAGTCAAACACTGCTGCAGTTAAATATTTTACCCTACCCTTTGTTCTCCCTGCATGATCTACAATAATAATCTGCTTTGTGTTGACATTTTCTGCTGTGTTGCTGACAATTAGCTGAAAGAGAAGTTGGGGTGTTTCACTTGGCTGGAAAAAGTTTAGCTAAATCAGAAAGCAGGTCTAATTAAGCAAGTTTGTTCTATAACTATAAAAGGCTAAGTTGACTTGCACATGTGTGGTATATAAAGCTCTTGCTGTTGTCAATTGCACATGTGTGTTTCCATCTGTCATTGTCGATCATGAATTTGATTGACACTTCTATTATAGAGAAAGGGCGAATAGTGATATTAAAATATTTCTTCTAATTAATTTCCTTTCAATGTGCATGAATTCATGCACTGGGCCACTAGTTTTAAATAGTTGTTTAGTCTTCCTTAAAGGAATCTGGAAAACCAAGCCATACTTGTGCCTGGATTCTATCACTAACTCTCATTTGTTAATATAGTTTGTGAATTTTTTAAAAAGTTCAAGAAGCTTTTTACTATACAATTACTCCTCCAGGACATTTATTTATTTTTATTATTTTTAAAAAGTATATTTTTATTGATTTCAGAGAGGCAGGGAGAGGGGGAGAGAGAGGCAGAAACATCAATGATGAGAGAGAAATATCAATCTGCTGCCTCCTGCACACCCCGTACTGGAAATCGAGCCCACAACCTGGGCATGTGCTCTTGGCCGGAATCAAACCTGGGACACTTCAGTCCACAGGCCAATGCTCTATCCACTGAGCCAAACCAGCAAGGGCCATATTTTTATTTTTATTTTAAAAATATTTTTAGTGATTTCAGAGAGGAAGGGAGAGGAAGAGAGAAATAGAAACATCCATGATGACAGAGAATCATTGATTGTCTCCTGCACACCCCAGACTGGGGATCGAGGCAGCAGCTGGGGCATCTGTCCTGACTGGCAATAGAACTATGACCTCCTGGTTCATAGGTTGACACTCAACCACTGACTCACGCCAGCTGGGTGTCCTGGACTTTATAAATCTAGAACTCTACTACTATTTAGAGAGGGTAATGTGACCCCATGAAACATTGGCTGGGGGTAAAATATGGATTTTTATGTGTACAATAAAACTTGTGTAGGTTGATGCATGTTTTTCATTTCTAAGAAAGGCAATTTCCTGTTGGATGGGGGAAAGGGACCCTCAGTGAGCAGTAAATAATTGAATGGAATAAAATCCCATCAGTTTTTGATAATTCATCTGATTCTTGACCACATTTTCACTTGTTGACAGGGAATATCTTCAACTCAAACCTTCTTTTCCTGCTTAACTAAAAATGGATAAATAACTCCAACAAACTAGAGAACCTGGAGGAAATGGACATATTCCTAGAAAAATACAACATTCCAAAACTTAATCAGGAAGAATCTAAAAATCTCAATAGGCCAATAACTATGGAAGAAATTGAAGCAGTCATCAAAAAGCTTCCAGCAAACAAAAGCCCAGGACCAGACGGCTTCACAGGGGAGTTTTACCAAACATTCAAGGAAGAACTAAAACCTATCCTCCTCAGACTACTAAAAAAAATCCAAGAGGAAGGAACACTTCCAAGCTCATTCTATGAAGCCAGCATCACCCTAATACCAAAACCAGGTAAAGACAACACAATGAAAGAGAATTACAGGCCAATATCCCTCATGAACATAGATGCCAAAATCCTCAACAAAATCTTAGCAAATCGGATCCAGCAGTACATCAGAAAGATCATACACCACGACCAAGTAGGATTTATCCCAGGGATGCAAGGATGGTACAATATCCGCAAATCAATAAACGTGATACATCACATAAACAAATTGAAAGAAAAAAACCACATAGTCATATCAATTGATGCAGAAAAAGCGTTTGACAAAATTCAACACCCATTTTTGATAAAAACTCTCAGCAAGGTGGGAATTGAAGGATCACACCTCAACATAATAAAAGCCATATATGACAAACCCACAGCCAACATCATACTCAATGGACAAAAACTAACACCATTTCCCCTAAGAACAGGAACAAGACAGGGATGCCCACTCTCACCACTCCTGTTCGACATAGTACTGGAAGTATTAGCCATTGCAATTAGACAAGAAGAAGAAATAAAAGGCATCCAAATTGGAAAAGAAGAAGTAAAACTGTCCTTATTTGCAGATGACATGATATTATACTTAAAAAACCCTAAAGACTCCATCAAAAAACTATTAGACTTAATAAAAGAATTCGGCAATGTAGCAGGATACAAAATTAACGCCAAGAAATCTATGGTATTTCTATACACCAATAGTGAACTTGCAGAAAGAGAGACTAAAAAAGCAATCCCATTTACCATCGCACCAAAAAAATTAAACTACCTAGGAATAAACTTAACTAAAGAGGTAAAAGACCTCTTCTCAGAAAACTACAGGATGTTGAAAAAAGAGATAGAGGAAGACATAAAGAGATGGAAGAACATACCATGTTCTTGCATTGGTAGAATCAACATCATTAAAATGTCCATACTGCCCAAAGCAATCTATAAATTCAATGCACTTTCCATTAAAATACCAATGGCATATTTCACAGACCTAGAACAAACTCTCCAAAAACTCATCTGGAGTAAAAGACAACCCCGAATAGCTGCAGCAATCCTGAGAAAGAACAAAATAGGTGGGATCTCAATACCAGATATCAAGCTGTATTACAAAGCCAGTGTTCTCAAAACTGCCTGGTACTGGCACAAGAACAGACATATAGATTAATGGAATAGAATAGAGAGCCCAGAAATCAGCCCCAACCAATCCACTCAATTAATATTTGACAAAGGAGGCACGAACATACATTGGAGTCAAGATAGTCTCTTCAATAAATGGTGTTGGGAAAATTGGACAGATACATGCAAGAAAATGAAACTAGACCACCAACTTACACCATACACAAAAATAAACTCAAAATGGATAAAGGACTTACATATACGACGGGAAACCATAAAAATACTAGAAGAATCCAAAGGCAACAAAATCTCAGACATATGCCGAAGCAATTTCTTCACCGATACAGATACTAGGGCATTGGAAACTAAAGAGAAAATAAACAAATGGGACTACATCAAAATAAAAAGTTTCTGCACAGCAAAAGAAACCATCAACAACACAACAAGAAAGCCCACTATATGGGAGAACATATTTGCCAATGCTATCACTGATAAGGGTTTAACCTCCAACATTTATAGGGAACTCATACAACTCAACAAAAGGAAGATAAACAATCCAATCAAAAAATGGGCAAAGGACCTAAATAGACACCTTTTAAAAGAGGACATTCAGAAAGCCAAGAGACATATGAAAACATGCTCAAAGTCGCTAATCATCCGAGAGATGCAAATCAAAACAACAATGAGGTACCATCTCACACCTGTCAGAATGGCTATCATCAACAATCAACAAACGACAAGTGCTGGAGAGGATGTGGAGAAAAAGGAACACTTGTGCACTGCTGGTGGGAATGCAGACTGGTGCAGCCACTATGGAAGACAGTATGGAATTTCCTCAAAAAACTAAAAATGGAACTCCCATTTGACCCTATGATCCCACTTCTAGGAATATATCCCAAGAAACCAGAAACACCAGTCAGAAAGGATATATGCACCCCTGTGTTCATAGCAGCACAATTCACCATAGCTAAGATCTGGAAACAGCCTAAGTGCCCATCTGTAGATGAATGGATTAGAAAACTGTGGTACATCTACATGATGGAATACTATGCTGCTGTAAAAAAGAAGGAACTCTTACCATTTGCAACAGCATGGATGGAACTGGAGAGCATTATGCTAAGTGAAATAAGCCAGTCAATGAAGGAAAAATACCACATGATCTCACTCATTTCTGGCTAATAAAGACCATTATAAACTTATGAACAAAAATAGATACAGAGGCAGAGCTGCCTCGAACAGACTGTCAAACTACAGCGGGAAGGCCAGGGAGGGTGGGAGGGCAGGAGGGGGGTGGGTAAGAGATCAACCGAAGGACTTGTATGCATGCATATAAGCATAACCAATGGACGTAAGACACTGGGGGGTAGGGGAGGCCAGGGGATTGTCAAGGGCTGGGGCAAAATAAAGGAGACATATGTAATACTCTTTGTAATACTTTAAGCAATAATAAATAAATAAATAAATAAATGGATAAATATACTAACTCCTAGGAAAATATGGCAAGGTATGCATTTTCATTTCTGTTTTACTTTTCTGGATATATGCAGTGTAGTCTTTTTTTTTTTCTTCTTCTTCTAACCACATCTGTCCTAACAGCGTTACATTTTAAAGTATAATGTCCCCTTTCAATCACTGTGACTGCCAACTTTATCATCTGTGAAAGCTTCCCCAGAGGTTGGTCTCTTCAGAAGCAGAGATTTTTCTTAACTGGTCTAACATGATTTTTTTTGATCAGAAGATTTGTCTAAAAACAGAAGTTATACTATTTTTTCTTACACACTTTCTAAACAATGTGAATTTCGCCTCAACATAGTTCTTCCTTACCAGTGGGTGTTCTTAGAGGTCAGCCAGTGAAAAGTATGGAGGCCCCAGGAGGACTCCAGGGCTGCAGAGTCAGTGTAAACCACTTTTGCTATTTACATTATAAAGTGATATGATTAAAAGCCATTTCTAGAGAAAAATGCTTTCCTGATTGTGTTGCAGTTCTGCCATTGCCTTGAGAAAAGGAGCACAGCTGGGGTGAGCTTTGGATGCCTTAAGACCTTGATTTTATGACAGATTGGAAGGAATCTGTATAGCAGGTTTTACTGATAAATTTACTTTTCTCCATGTATAAGTAGCACAGTTGACAGCTAGTTTTGTCAAGTACAGCATCACTAAAATAATGGCTCAATGGTCATTTTGTAGAGATTGGGGTAATCATAAGTCAAGGCCAAATATACTGATATTACTATGGTACCTCTTTGGAAACACTTAATGCCTGCAATGTTCAATGGTGGACAATAGATGAGTAAGATTTAATAGCTATTATTTCCATCCCTCTAGGCTTGGGAGCATTCTCGTCAGCTATAATAGAGCAATAAAATGAGATTTAAAAGTATCCCACATGCTTTATATATGTAATTTTGTATTTTAGCATGTAACCTTGAAGTTGGTTACTTCTTAGACCTACCTCATCCTCATTCTTCCCCAAGTTGTCATTCAGTTTCAGGATTCTCTTTATTTATCTATTTTGCATTTTGGAGGATATTTATTAAAGCTGGGGCCAGTGAAACAAGAAAGGACCTAGGATAACAGGAGAAGGACTAGGTGAGAAAATGAGCCTCTCTGGGCTGCTTTGGCTCACTAAGAAGTCAGAGAAAAGCCCTGGCTGCTGTGGCTCAGTTGGTTAGACTGTCCTCTGGTGCATCCAAGGGTCATAGGTTAGTGCCCCTCACCATCCTACTTTTTTTCCTGATATTTTCTTTTTCTTTAAATATATTTTTATTGATTTCTGAGAGGAAGGGAGAGGAGGAGAGAGATAGAAATATCAATGATCGGCTGCCTCCTGCATAACCCACATGGGGGACCAAGGCCACAGCCCGGCATATGCCCTGACTGGGAATTGAACTATGACCTCCTGTTTCACAGGTAGATGCTCAACCTCTGAGCCATGCAGGCTGGGCTGATCTTTTCTTTTTCATATAATGAGATTACCATTCACTTAGATTTTAACCTAGATATTTGGGAGTGATTTTTGTCTCCTCTCTTTCCCTCTGTTCTTATATCAAACTAGCCACCAAGTCCTGACATTATGTCTCCTAAAATGGTCTTTTAAAAAAATATATATATTTTTATTTTTAGAGAGAGAGTAAGAGAGAGGGTAGAGAGAGAAACATAATTGACTGGCTGCCTCCTGCACACCCCCTACTGGGGATGGAGTCTAACTAACCTGTGACCTCTTGGTTCCTGGGTCAATACTCAACCATTGAGCCACACAGGCCTGACTCCTAAAATGTTCTTGATTCTATTTTCTCATCTGCAGTCTTTTAGAGACTACCAGGATTCCAAATCCTCATAGTTTCTCATGTGAACCCATTTCTTCTATATGAGCTTCCACATTCCACTCTCATCACCTTTATAATCCAATCCATCTTTACTCTGCCATCAGTGTCATTGTTCTCAAATGCAACTCTGTCTTATCCATCTCCTGTTTGAGAGTGTCTGTTTGCTTTCCATTCAGTGCCTTCAGTTAAAGTTGCTGCCCTGTGTGACAGATTAAAGATGGCCATATATTGTTTGAACTCTTCCCATTGAGAAATGGGATCTATGTTAAGTTCCATTGAAGATATATAGGTTCTATGACTGTTTTGACTTAAAAAATGACTAAAATAATGTTGTAGTTTCTGGGCCAAGGAGTTAAAAGACTACCTGTGAGTATTTCCTGTGTCTTGCACTATTCACTCTTGGGACACAGCTGCCATCTCATGGACAGTTCAAGCCATGTGGAGAGGCCAAGGGTAGTTGCTCCCATTGACATTTCCAGCTATGCTCTCAGCATCAATTTCCAGCCATGAGAGTGAGCCATTTGAACATCCAGCCCAAGTCATTGAGCTATCAGATGGACTGCAGCCCCAGCCAGCCAACATTTGACTATGAAAGCATGGATCTAAAGCAAAAGAACCAAAGAGTGTGCTTAGTCATCCTTGAGAAATAGGAGAGATATTAATGAACTATTGTTTTAAACCACTGGGGTTTGAAATGGTTTACTATTCAGCAGTAGCTAACTGGAAGAATTTGGCTTAAAATGTGCTTTGTGACCCTGTTTTGGCTTGTTCTCCTAGGTTGATCTATACTAATAAAAGCATAATATGCTAATTAGATCAGACAGCCAAACAACCTTCTGGACATCCAGACGTCCTCTCAGAAAAAGCCATGGTGGCAGAGGCTGAGGCAGAGGTGGTTAGGGGCGATCAGACAGGCAGGACAGCAGTTAGGGGTGATCAAGCAGGCAGGCAGAGTTGTTAGGGGTGATCAGGCTTGCAGGCAGAGTGGTTAGGGGCAATCAGGCTGGCAGGGGAGCAGTTAGTGGCAATCAGGCTGGCAGGGGAGCAGTTAGGGGCGATCAAGCTGGCAGGCTGAGGCAGTTAGGGGCATTCAGGCAGGCAGAGGAGCAGTTATGGGTGATCAGGCCAGCAGGGGAGCAGTTAGATGTGATCAGGCCAGCAGGGGAGCAGTTAGGGGTGATCAGGTTGGCAGGCAGAGTGGTTAGGGGCGATCAGGAAGGCAGGCAAGCAGTTAGGAGCCAGTGGTCCCAGATTGCAAGAGGGATGTCTGACTGCAGGGATCAAGCCTAAACTGGCAATCGGACATCCCTGAGGGGTCCACGATTAGAGAGGGTGTAGGTTGGGCTGAGGGATCCCCCCTCTAGTATCCTATAATTATCCTGCAAGCACACTCTATTTTAACCTGTCTCTAAATACTTGGTGAGTTCTTTAGGGACTCGATATGTTTGCATGTGCTCTGCCTTTGCCTGAAATACACTTCTACTTCTAGTCCAACTAGAAAATTCTTATTTCCTTCATGATTTAGCTTGTGTCACCTCCTCTGTGAGGATATCTTCATCTTCCTCTGGGTAGAATTGTTTCTCCTTTCTTGGAGCTCCCACTGTAGGTTGGAACATAGATCTCATTGAACTCTGTCATAATTTTTGTGTGATTTATCCTCATTTCCTCCTAAAGGATACCAGTAGTGATCATGTATTATTTAAATACTAGATGCCCGGTGCACAGATTCATGCACCAGTGGGGTCCCTCGGCCTGGCCTGCGGGATCGGGCCAAAACCCGGCTCTCTGACATCCCCTGAAGGGTCCCAGATTGTGAGAGGGCGCAGGCCAGGCCAAGGGACCCCACTGGTGCACGATTGGGACTAGGGAGGGATGCAGGAGGTTGGTCAGCTGGGGAGGGATCACAGTAGGGCTCCAGGGCGTATCTGGCCCATATCACTCAGTCCTGATCAGCCAGACCCCAGCAGCAAGCTAACGTACCAGTAGGAGCGTCTGCCCCCTGGTGGCCAGCGCACATCATAGCGAGTGGTCGACTGGTTGACTGTCTGCCCCCTGGTGGTCAGTGCACGTCATAGTGAGCGGTTGAGCGGCCTTAGCATATCATTAGCATATTACACTTTGATTGTTTGAAAGGCCAACCAGATGACCGGACACTTAGTATATTAGGCTTTTATTATATAGGATTCCTGGTGCTTAGCAGAGATGTGGCATAGAGTAGACTGTGCACCTGTTTCTGTGAATGTGTGCCTATGTGTGTATATGTGTGAAGGGGTAAGGTATATTTCTGGGCCTGGGGCAGGAAAAATATAAGTATACTATAATAGATTGTCTTAAGGTTTTCTTTTTTTGGTAAAATATGATCCAATGATTTGATGTCGGATGCCAGAAATTCCTCACTTTGAGAATATACCTATCTTAGTATGATAAGCATAGGTATGTTATAATAATGACAATCAAAAAAATTCCTCTACATTTCAGTAGCTTCTTTTTAAAAAATATTTTTATTGATTTAAGAGAGGAAGGGAGAGGGATAGATAGAAACATCAATGATGAGAGAGAATCATTGATTGGCTGCCTCTTGCACGCTCCACACTGGGGATCCAGCCCACAACCTGAGCATGTGCCTTGATCGGGAATCGAGCCATGACTTCCTGGTTTACGTTCAACCACTGAGCCACACCGGGCTCAGTGGCTTATTTCTGACTCATATAAAGTCTGTTGCAGTTCTAGAGATTCTCTAGGGAAGCTTCCTTCCAAGCAGTGGATGACAGAATCCCAGCCACTACTATCTTGATTCTACCTCCACAACAAATGGCTCCACATTTGCGGAGGAAAGGCACAAGAGAGGAGGAATGATGTGAGACTTTCTCACTGCCTCAGGTGAAAGTGAAATGTGTCTCTTCCACTCCCTTCCACTCACAGTCCATTTGCCAGAATTAATCACACAGTCCTGCCTAATTGTGAGAGGATTCACACAGGGAGAAGAAAGTAACCAGATTTGTTGAGTACAAAGAATCTCTTTTATTCCTTATCCCTGTAGCTTATTGAGAGGTTTATATTGTAATTGGTTTTTGATCTGTTAGTTTTGTAAGAATTTTGATCAGATGCAATAAAATCTGGTTGCAATTCTAGATAGACTAGATTGCTTCTGAGATTCCCCAACCAACATTCTTGGTAGTTAGGAAATTCATGAAGAGAAATGGAAGTGTTAGATGAAATTTCTGTCCTATTAAAGAGATGACTGACCAGTAAGATTAGCCTAAAAATGGATGCTATATATTTGTAGTTTGTTCTTTGAGCTTCAGTATGGATTATTTTCTAAGATTGATTTTGTGCTACATGAACTTGATATATAGTAGAGTATGTTTTTTTAAATCAAGATTTGGCTTTGATATCAAATAATTACACATACTCAATGTGTCTTCAACTTTTCCTCTATTCCCACTTTCAAGAATGTCCCCCCCTTTTCTTATCTTTGATATAGTGTTATTTAACTTATGAAATCTGAGTATAAGACAAAGTGTTATTCAAAGTTTAGATCCTGTCTCAGTAGTTTGGGCTTGTGTCAGGTTTCCCAAATGCCATATTTGCATTTTCTATCTAATAATTGCAGGAAAGAGGGTCAAGGAGAGGAAGCAATAAGTATGGGAACATCTGGGTCCTATTGTGTAGCTACAATCAGTGCCATCATTAATCTTTGAGATCCTCACCCCCATTTACTAACAAACAGCGAGTTCATCCAGAGTAACACAGCAATCAAAGTTAAGTGGTGAAGTTAATTGGAACCCAGCAGCCTTCTTATCCCCAGTCTGCAGCCATTCCTCTGTGTTAAGCACAAACGTACTCAATGAGCCTGGTTGTCTTTTTGACGAAGGCAGTGGTTCTCAACCTTGGCTGCACATTAGAATCACCTGGGAATCTTTTTAAAATCCTGATTTCTGGGCCTCACCCTCCGGAAATTCTGTTTCTTTGTGATGGGGTGAGGCCACAACATTAGCAACAAAGAAACAGAATTTCCGAAGGGTGAGGCCCAGAAATCAGGATTTTAAAAAGATTCCCAGGTGATTCTAATGTGCAGCCAAGGTTGAGAACCACTGGACTAAGGAGAGGGAAAGAAGTGGTTGAAAAGATGATGAATTTAGCTTTTGGAGTTCCTTGTGTTTTCCTTTCAGGTTGGAGACTTAAGCCACTGTGCCTTGAAGGGAAGAAGGACCAGGGGAGGAAAGGAGGGAAGAGAGAGGAGGGGTGAAGCCTAATGGTCTCCACAAATTTCCCTTGATCCTATATACACGTGTTTTAACTTTTGGTCTTGTTAATGTGAAAACATTTCAACCTGTAAAGAATTTTTATGAGTTTATTTGGGCCAAACTATCGACAATTGCCAGGAAGCAGATTCTCCGGAGAATGGTGGTTTTTCATCTAATTTTATACATTGCAACCAAAGGAGGCAACAGGTTGGTAACATGAAATGCATTGGTAGTAGATTAGGGAGGTGAGGGGGGGAGCAAAGCGGGGTGGGGGTGGATGTGGGGGAAGAAACCTCTGGGATTGGATAAAAAGTAAAATGATAGACACTTCTTTTACTTAGGTGGGTGCAGGAAAGTTAACAGTCACAATTAACATAACAATAATAATGAAGGAATTTATGGTCTCTGTCCTGGTGCCTAGGGCATTTGGTTGTGCCCTGAGGGGTCTGGAAAAAAGGGAAGTTACAAGTTACCCTGACATTTCAATGATATGTTATCTTAGATGCAAAAAGACAATAAGCTCAGTTAAGGTAAAGGTTGACCTTATCAGGGAAGATCAGGCCTAGGAGGTGACTACCCACTCTAACTCCTGTGAAAGGGTCCTTTGACCCCCAAAGGGGTCGCGACCCACAGGTTGAGAACCGCTGCTCTAAAGTGAGAACCCAGGACAGGGCTTCTGGTTACTTGGTTTAAGGACAGTAGTGATGACCATGTTATGCTTTGAAACACCTCAGCTGGAAGCAACAGGTATTAATTAAACCAGACAAAAACACAGGTGGTAGGGCGAGATAGTTGAACTTGTTTCTCTTGCTTGTATATAAGCAGCATTCCAGATAACATGGAAATTATCTACCTACTGGGCCACTCCATTACCTCAAGTAATGAAATTTGTTGATATTCTGAAACTTCAAGGATTGGCCTATATTTTCTCACAATTTGGAGAAACTTCAGAATAATAGCTTTTATCCTATTTTACACATGGGGATTACAAATCCGTCACCTAGAAGAAAGGTAGGTTTAGGTAGGCGGGAATAAGTATTAATACTGTCCTCTAAGTCTAAGTAACTCTTTAAAAGGGTGGCAGATGGCATCCCTGTACTTTTCTTCCTCTTATTAAGAAAAAAGCTAAATCAAGAGCAGAGGAATGTAAATCTCTGTCAGAAGATCTTTTTCTTTAGCTTTCACTGGAAGAGACAGACCCCAAGTTGAAGGCATTTTTGAGCCTTCTCTCTTAATACTATAATTAAAGTTGCATGTACTATGGCTCATTAGGGATACAGAGAGTGACCCTGAGATGAGGTTGCTGGCTTTTCTGAGAAGCTCCTTGAACGTGAAAACATTACAGTACATCAGTGATACAAGGCCACCTACTCCCCACACACTGGTAATGAAACAAGCATTATCCTCCTTCACTCATTTCTGTCATTTAGACACTCATTTTAATATGATGAAATAACATTTTCTTTTGGCTATTGCACAAACTTTTTTCTCTTACTGTATTTCAAAATGACTACTTTAGCATTGTGCATAAAATCATAGACTAGAGTTGAAACTTTGAATCTTATCTCAATAAACTCCATAACTAATGCATGCTTCATCAGTAGTAGTGCTAAGAGATGGGTACTTGTCCGGCTGGTGTGGCTCAGCGTTGAGCGTCGACCTATAAACCAGGAGGTCACGGTTCGATTCCAGTCAAGGCACATACCCAGGTTGCTGGCTCAGTCCCCAGTGTGGGGTGTGCAGGAGGCAGCCGATCAATGATTCTCTCTCATCATTGTTGTTTCTATCTCTCTATCCCTCTCCCTTCCTCTCTAAAATAAATAAAAATATATTTAAAAAAAGAGATGGGTACTTATCTTCCCTCCTTGCTCTGAATTCTCAAACAAAATCCAGAAAGAAAGAAAAATTCCCATTTTCTTTCTGAGTCAACTGCCTTTGGGGGCCAGCCATTTCCATCATTGGCAGTATAAATTTTTGTCTGTGACTTCAGAGCAATAAGGGTGATGCATACATAACCCACACATTCTAAACAGAGAGGCACATCTCTGCAGGACTTGTTAAGAGATGTTCAATCCAACCTTTCAACTATCTATTCCCATTACCTACCTCTAGGAGGCCAGAGAATGCAGAATAGAATAAGGAGGAGGAGAGAAGGAGAAAAAGAACAAAAATGAAACAGAAATCCAATTGAAAAAGAAAAGTAAATGAAACAAAAAATAAGTAGAAGAAACAAAGATCAGAGTGGAAATCAATGACAGAAAGCAAAAGTAGATAAAATCAAGCTGAAAGAGGTAACTTTTAGAGATCTATAAAATAGATAAACCTCTTTCTATACTCATTAGAAAAAAACGGAGGAAAAAACACGAGTCCCCAGTATCAGGAATGAGAGGTGACACCACTACAGATGCTATAGATATCAAAAGGATAAGGAAATTTTGTGAAAAGCTTTATGATGACTTAGATTCTACACATATTCAAAGGCTCTACTCTCCCCACATCCAATCACTAAGTCTTAAATATTCTGACCCCTAAATATTTCTAAAACTTGATATCTCTCTATCCTTTAGCATTATCTACTGACTTAGGCCACCATCTTATCTCTTGTATGAAACTCTTAGCTAAACCCATGATTCATCCTGCCCCTCTCTATTTTTTTCTATATATAACAGCCAGGATGATTTTTAAAATATAAAAACTAGATTCTTCCAGCTGTTTTCTCATTGCTACCCCTTCACATTCTATGCTCTACAACAAGATATGCTTTCTGTTGCCTCTGAGCTCATGAATTCCCCCTCTGCCTTTTACTCTTCTTCTCCATATTAATTTGGCTTTTACACTCTTTCAGGTCTCAGTTTAAAAGTATATTATTCCAGAAAGTTTTTTCTGATCTCTCAAATTGGAGCTGAATGCTCCTTATATACTGTCAAAGTTCTCTACATGTCTCATCCAACACTTATCACACTATGTCACTTTGCCGCTTTTCTTCTCTGTAACCATCAATGGGCTGAAAGCTCTTCAAGATGCAGAAATACTTACTTTGTTCTGTGTTTTGACTCTTTCTCATGAGAGAGGCACATGGTAGTCTATCTATATATATAAAAGCCTACGAGACCGAACAACTGGTTGACCGGTCGCTATGATGCACACTGACCACCAGGGGGCAGACACTCAATGCAGGAGCTGCCCCCTGGTCATCAGTGTGCTCCCACAGCCAACCTCCTACGGCCAGCCAACCTCCTGCGGTCCCTCCCCTCAGCCGGCTGGGTGGTCAGTGTGCTCCCACAGCCAACCTTCCGCAGTGGCCAACCTCCCATGGTCCCTCCCCCCGGGCTGGGCGAGAAAGCCTGATTGGCTCCAATTGCTGGGCAGGCCCAGGGACCCCGCCTGTGCACGAATTCGTGCACTAGGCCTCTAGTTTATAAATAATTATTAGAGTGATTAATTAAATGTTACTCTCTATTCAAACCTCAAATCCAATGGCACTCTAATTTTGGACACAAATTATTTTAAATGGGATACGAACAATAAGTTCCTTTTTTTGAGAATAGAAGGGAAGGGAAGAGACAGAGAGAGAGAAAATCGATGCGAGAGAGACATATCGGTTGGCTGCCTCCTACATGTGGCCCTGGTTGGGGTCAGAGATCGAGCCTGCAACTGAGGTATGTGCTTTTGACCAGAATCAAACCCATGACCCTTCAGACAGAGGGCCAACACTCCAACCACTGAACAAAACCGGCTAAGGCCAAACAATAAGTTCTTGATTCCAATTTCTGATTGTCTGCTGATACATGCTACATATTGAAAACATGATTTTCTCCCTCTTAAACTTCCCTGGTTTTATATGTATTAACATTTTCAATCTATCATCTAAAAGTGAATACTGATGCAGTAATTCAATTGTAGACTTTTGTGACGACAACTCATAAATCATGGGATGGAAGTGAGAGCTTTCAATTGGATTATAGCATTTTATTCTAAGAGTGTATAATTGATTGAGCAGTATATTATATTTTATAAAATTGCTTTTGCTTTTAGTATATTCAAAAGTTCTTTGCCTTTGGCTTTGTCCTTTTGACCAAAGACCCTTCTGAAAAATCAGACACTAAGTAACCTCCATTCCAGGAGAGAGCCCTTTGTCATAATTTATACACTAATGCTTATATCAGTAGTCTTCAATTTTTAAAATCTGTAGTGAACTTTTAACCAAAAGCAACCTTTCTATGCCAACCAGAGCCTTCTTGGCAATTTCTTCACCTCATTTATATTTTCCTTCTACTTTCTCCTGATAACATTTTTTTCTAATTATATATGTAGTTTTGTTTACTGCCGGAAATTTTAAATATACATAAATTTAGAGGAGGGAAAGAAAATCATCCAGAAATGAAGTCCTGTCAACATTTGGGTAATTTTTCACATCACCATACTGCTTATTGTTTGAGTCACTCATAGAGCAAGACTAGTAATCCTTTGGCATGGTGGCCTCAAATATTTTCCCCTGATTTACTTTTAATTTTGGACTTTAAATTTTAGTGCTAATATTTTAAACATAGAAACTTTTCTTTTTGTTGTGACATGAAATCTATTGTTCTATTTATTTTACTGCTTTTAGGCTTAGAAATGATATTTTCACACAGAGTGCATATATTTATCCATTTTCATCTATTTTTTAAGGTTTCAGTTTTTGTAGTTCACTGTATAATCCATATGTAATTTAATATTTTGACTATATTGATTATTTCCCAGTAGTCAATATTCTTTGAATTATATTCAATTTTGTCATCTTTTCTATTGATTTGCAGTCTTTCTCTAAACAAATATTAGTCTTTTATACACTAGTATCTGTTTATAAGCTACTCTAGTTTTATATGATTGTCTATTATTCTTGTGCTAATACAATACTGTATTGTTATAGTTTGATGACTAATGTTTAATATAGGTATTTCCCCTATAACCTTTTTTCTTATAAATTTTTCTTTCCCCCACATTTTATTAGCTATTTTAACCTCTTCTTTTTTGCTAAATGTTGGACTAATTTTTGTAAAGATTCCAATAACCATATTGGGATTCTGATATTGTTCTATTACTATAAGTTAACTTGGAAATAGTTGGCATATAGATGAAATATGCATTCATTATGCAGTAGTGCCCCCTTATCCTTGGTTTCATTTCCACAGTTTCAGTTACACTCGGCCAACCATGGTATGAAAATATTAAGTGGAAAATTTCAGAAATAAACAACTCATATGTTTTAAATCAGTGCCATTTTTGAGTAGTGTGATGAAATATTCTGAGTTCTACTTCATACAGCGTGGGATGTGAATCATCCATTTGTACCACATCTCAGTGCTGTAGAGGCTTCCAGCCCACTGGCCATTGTTATAGTTTGATGACTAATGTTTAATATAGGTATTTCCCCTATAACCTTTTTTTTATAAATTTTTCTTTCCCCCAAATTTTATTAGCTATTTTAACCTCTTCTTTTTTGCTAAATGTTGGACTAATTTTTGTAAAGATTTCAATAACCATATTGGGATTCTGATATTGATCTGTCTCAGTGATCAGATCCCCTGTCATGGTACCACAGTGCTTGTGTTCAAGCCACCCTTATTTTACTTACTCATTCCCCCAAAGTGCAAGAGTAGTGATGCTGGCACATTGGATAGGCCAAAGAGAGGCCAAAAAGTGTCTCCTTTAAGTGAAAAGATGAAAGTTCTTGACATAAGAAAAGGAAAAGAAGTCAAGAACTTAAGAAAATATGTTTCTTTCCTTTTTATAAGGAAAGAAAGAAAATCATTTGAGCTTGCTAAGATGTACAGTAAGAATGTATCTTCTATCCATGAAATTGTGAAGAAATAAAAGGAAGTGCATGCCAGTTTTGCACATCAAGGTATAAAAGTTACAGCCACAGTGCAGGTTAAGTGCTTAGTGAAGATGGATAAGGCATTACATTTGTGGGTGGAATACTTGAACAGAAAATATGTTTCTATTGACAGAAGTATTGCTCCAGAAAACATTGAGCCTTATGAAGACTTTGCAAGGGATCTCCTGGAATGAGTGACACCAAGCCATTTACTGCAAGTACGGGATGGGTACACAGATTCAAGAGTAGGTCTGCCATTGTATCATCTCGTATCATGACAAGAAGGGTGAGTATAGTACAATAAGGTATTTTGAGAGGAGGGGGAAGATCACGTTCATATCATTTTTATTATAGGACTAGAAGCCTGTTGCACAAAGATTCACACAATAGGCCTTCCTTCCCCTGGCTGCTGGCACCGGTTTTCCTCCAGCACCCGGGACCCAGGCCTTTGGTCCGGCTGCAGCAGAGGAGCCAAGCCTCAAGGCTAGGCTTCTCCCCTCCGGCTGCAGCGAGGCTTGGCTTCTCCTCTCCAGCTGCTGTGGAGAAGCCAAGCCTCTTCAGTCTTCAGTCTTCAGTCTTCACTCCAGCCACTCTGCGCCTGTGTATGCAAATTAACTGCCATCTGTGTTGAGTTAATTTGCATAGCTGCTCTGATTGGCTGGTGGGTGTAGCAGAGTGACACCAATTTGCATGTTTCTCTTTTATTAGTGTAGATATGGATATCATTGTTCTATTTTATTATTAGTTGTCAATCTCTACTGTGCTTAATTTATGAAATAAACTTTATTGTAAGTATGTATGTATAGGAAAAACAGTGTATATAGGGCTTGGGTCTTGGAATGTATCTCCCATTGATAAGGGGGGTATTATTATATTATAATATTTATATATAGAATATTTAGTCAGTTTTCCTATAAAATAGGCTGTCTCTCACAGAGTTTTCCTGTTACTAATTTATTCTATAGAGCCTATATATTTTGGATGAAGGTATTTCTAAGTAAATTAGATATATTTTTGTTGTTGTTTTTATAGCAAAAACAAACTTTATTTTTCTATTTTGTATTTTAATTAACTAATGCCGGTAGGTTGAAAATATTTGAAGACATACTTGGTTTATTTCAGTATGTATATATAGGGTGTCCCCCAAAATGTATGCACAATTTAATAGCTGATAACTCACTTAATTTTCACTCCTTTTCAGATTTAACTGGTTTGGCATAATGGGTGAAGACAGACTAAGCTTTTAACAAAGAAAATTTATTCCCTATACTTTTTTATGGGGACACAGAAAAGATAAAGTTTATGGCACAAAAGCAGCAACAGTTGATGAACAGAGAACACACAAATACTGAAAGAAATGATTCTTGATGTTTGTGATTCCATTGCTTTGTGTTATTAGCAGTGCCTGGACCAGAACAGTCATCAGTGTGAAAATAGGCACTGACAAAAAGACTATTCATTTCCGTAGATTCTTTTAAATTTTGAAAAGGAACTGTATAATAAACACTGACTTTATAAATTCAAAGTGTGTATACATTTTTGGGGGACACCCTGTATTTAGTATAAAATGAGTGATATAAGCAGTAGGTTTGATTCAAAGGAAGAAGTCAGTGTAAGCTGCCATTGTTGGCTAAATTTATAAGGAAGGAAAAATGATTTTTTAAAATATATTTTTATTAACTTCAGAGAGGAAGGGAGAGGGAGAGAGAAATAGAAACATCAATGATGAGAGAGAATGATTGATTGGCTGCCTTCTGCATGCCCCACACTGGGGATTGAACTCATAGCCGGGGCATATGTCCTGACTGGGAATCAAACCATGACCTCTGGTTTCATAAATCGACACTCAACCGCAGGCTGGGCGGGAGAAGTACTTTTTAAATGGATGAAAAAGATGAGGCCATTCCGGACAATTCAGGGCAAACAGAGTTGTGGATATGAGCAAGGTGTATTCAGGCATAGTGACCAAAGTGCCTAACTTTTGTTAGTGCCTTGGAAAGAGTTACAGAAGTACTGAGCATGCGGAAAAATTGGGATGCTAGCTAAGGACTATAATTCCAATGGCATTGTATTCACACAAGAGTAGATAATCATCAGCAAAGTGTCTGTTCTTAAAATGGCATGCCTAAAGTGCTATTTTTGAAAGGTAATCTCTAGGTGATGCTTAGGTTTTGTTTATTAGTCTGCACAGGCTACCATAAAAAATATCACACACCGTGTGGCTTAAACGACAGACATTTATTTCTCCCACTGTTCTGGAGGCTGGAAGTCCATGATCAAGGTGCAAGTGAGGGCTCTCTTCCTGGCCTGCAGATAGTGAGTGGCCTTTGTGTTATATTCTCATGTGACATGTTCTATAGTTTTCCTTTATTTGCCTCTCATGTTCAGACTAATTCAATTTATTCACAATTTGTGCTCAATTTTACCCTTATCTTTGCATTGGCTTCTCAATCTTCTCCCAATATGGACATCCGTGTCTGTCATGGCTTACGGTCTTATTTAGCTTCATTTTTTTTTTGTCTTTGTACCACTTCTTTATCAGAAAAACTTTCTCAGGTTGTTCCTGAAAATTTTTTAACAGCTTGATGAACTAGGATAATCTAGATCTTTAAAAAAAAGCCCTGGCTGATTTGGCTCAGTGGATAGAGTGTCAGCCTGTGGACTGAATGAAGGGTTTCAGGTTCAATTCCAGTCAAGGACACCTGCCCGGGTTGCAGGCTCGATCCCCAGTAGGGGGCAAAAAGGAGGCAGCTGATCAGTGATTCTCTCTCATCATTGATGTTTCTATCTTTCTATCTCTCTCTCTTCCTCTCTGAAATCAATAAAAATATATTTTAAAAAAAGGTTGGTCAAGAAAAGTAGGAATTCTATAATATATTTAACTTAGTACTGATTTTTCTTAAGATATGTACATAATCCCTTAGGTTTATCATTCACTGGTTTTATAAAAATAAATCTTGCTTTGAGTGCTTAACTTAGAAATAAACATTGAAGTTCTGGGGTTTAGTTTATTTTCTTGTCAAGATCTTTAATAGCTCTTCTTTTGTGAGTGTATGTGAATGCACTTGACTATTATGATAAAATCCATCTAATTAGCTATCCATATTTGACAGTGCACTTTTCAGCAGTGCCATTCATTCAACTCAACAGAGCAGTCATTTCAATCAAGGAAACCATACCACCCATTCAAATGAGAGAGTACTGCCAAAGTTCTGTTAGCTAATATATCTCATTAATATTGTGACTGAGACTGTCAATATCCATTCTCAAAGCCATAAATGTTTAGAACTCACCCTGAATAGATAGGAAAAAAGGGAAAATGGGCTTCAGATATGTTATTTTTCAGCTAGCAACATGTGGATTTATCTTTTATTGGCATCAAACACATACCACACACAGCCTCATAAATGCCACTGAACCATTTTTCTACTTCTCTTACTTCTCAGGCCATTATAGTTCTCTTATTTAATTTCCGGGAAACTCTGAGCATATTACTTTACTTCTCTGATTCATATTTTCTTATTCTTTATACAATAGGAATATGACATTAGGTGTATCAGTCAGCTTTTGTTGAATAACAAAAACAAACACAGCCTGGTGGGTGTGGCTCAGTGACCAAGAGGTCACCTTTCAATTCCTGATCAGGGCACATGCCTGGGTTATGGGCTCGATCCCCAGTAGGGGGCATGCAAGAGGCAACTGATGGATGTTTCTCTGTCATCGATGTTCCTATCTCACTCCCCCTTTCCCTTCCTTGCTCTAAAAATCAATACAAACATTTAAAAAACCCCACAATGTTTCCAAGGCTTACAACAAAACACATTTATTCTGGTTTGCATGTCATCAGGTCAGCTGGGGTGAATGAAGCTGGTCTAGGCTGGGCTCAGATGGGCTGGCCTATGTTGGATTCAGCTGTGTTCCCCATGTCCCTCATTCTTCTGAGACCAGTTTCCTAGGACATGTTCTTTTCATGGCGATGGCAAAAGCCCAATTGTGTAAGCACATTTTAAGCCTTTGGTTTTGTGGTGTCTGCTAATAACCCACTGACCAAAGCAAGTAACAAGCTCAATATCAATGGTATGAGGAAGTGCTTCTTCTACGATGTGGGGTAGGGTAGGGAATGAAGACGTTCTGAACAATTGTCTAATTTATCATACATGATGATTGGGAAGATTCTATGAAATTATGTGCTGTATATGAGAACTCTTTTTAATTGTAAGGTACTGTGTAACTATGACATTTATAAATTCTCTGTCATTATAAACTCTATCAAGATTCCTTTTGATATTGACCTACTACCTATTAAGAAGAGCCATATGCAACACTTATCAGCTATTGACTTCGAGTAGTGAGGTATCATTGCATATAATTGCAGTGGGAGGTTAAAAATCAAGAGTATCTATTACAGTCTAATGTTTAAACTCCTTCTTGGCTTACCATAAGACTTTAAATTCAAGGAGAAAACAAGCCAAGGAAAGAGGATTATGCTTGAACAGTCTTCATGATAAAATAGTAGTAATTAGTTTGAGCAAAACCCCATAATAGTTTTTTCACACTTTGCAGGAAACCAAATGGCAGACAGATAAAACAAATTACTTTACTTGGGGTAATTAGCAAGCGATTATAAGGTTCTGCCTATATTCTCCCAAGAGTACAGAGATCATGCCCTATTTTTCGAAGAACTTTATGTTGTTTATTACCTAATCTATGTAAACTCAACTGCAAAATCTGACAGAAACCTTTCCACAAACACTGAACTACCCAGAATACCTGGGGGATAATAGCAATGTTAATTTAATGATTGGGGTGGTGGTGGTGGGGGGTAAAGAAGCACTGTGTTTTTCTTTTATTTTCTTACTAGTGACCTGGTGCACGGATTTGTACACATTGAAAGGAAATTAATTAGAAGGTGGCTGGTGGGGCGGGACTGGGTGACACAGGCCTGACATGCCCAGGAGCCAACCTCCCACAGTGCCTCCCCGGCATCTGCGGAGTGAGCAGGGTCCCTCCAGCAGGTGGCGTCCCTTGGCCCGGCCTGTGGGGATCAGGCTGAAACCGGCTCTCTGACATCCCCTGAGGGGTCCCAGAGTGCGAGAGGGCACTCTGCAAAGTTGCTGTCGTACTGGGTGTGGAACACAAATGCAAGTGTGCAGTAAACCAGATTCGGGGCGACAGTGCCCCAGTAACAACATAATCCATGGCTGAAGGTGGAATTGGGTAGCCCCTTGAGGAATCAGGCTCCTTCCTCTCTGGTTTCGGAGTGCATCACTTGAGAACTGCTGCTGCCAAGTCACTGCAGCTTGGCATCTTCTGCATTGAGCAACTGCCCATTGGTGGTCAGTGCGCATCATAGTGACCAGTTGGACTGTAGGAGGGTCACCTAGCATTTTAGCCATATATATACACTAGAGGCCCGGTGCATGAATTTGTGCATGAGTGGGGTCTGGATGGCCCACCCCACTTGTGGCCAATTGAGCTGGGCCAGCCAAGGGGAGGGGATGCAGGCGGTTGGCCGGCTGGCCCCACCCCCTGGTTGAACTCCCAGTCGAACTCCCGGTTGAGGGGACAATTTGCATAGTAGCCTTTTATTATATAGGATATTAACTTGCTTTGTCACCTTTGTTAGTCCCCAATTCACACTTCTCTTTCTGTAGGTATCACACAATTTCTAAGAATTAAGCTGTACATGCTTATGTTCCAAGGTCTATGATTGTGAATTAAAATATTGTGTCTTTAAGTCCAGAGCATTTCACTTCAGAACAATAACATCATTGAAAGACAAAATTATCCTCTTGATGGAGGTCATAGAAAATTCAAATTAATTCTTAATCAAAGATGACTCAGGAAAACAGTTCACATTAATGTTTTGATTGAAGGACACTGAGACCTTCAGGGTAAGGTTGCTGCTGACTGACAAATAAGGGCATCTCTGTATACTCATAGTAGGGGAAGATAAGAGCAGTGCAGGGTTCTTTTTGGACATAGATGCTATATGACCTAGCCATGTCAAACATGGCAAATCCCTAAGACAGTCACATTTATTTACTGATATAGAGCATTAAAAATCTTCTTTAATTCACATATGCACTGCAAAGGAAAATTTACATATATTTTTATTTTTTACAAAATATATTTTTATTGATTTCAGAGAGGAAGGGAGAGGGAGAGAGAAATAGGTACATCAATGATGAGAGAGAATCATTGATCAACATCCTCCTGCACGCCCCCCACTGGGGCCAAGCCCACAACTGGGACATGTGCCCTGACTGGGAATTGAACTGTGACCTCCTGGTTCATAGGTCTACTCTCGACCACTGAGCCATGCCAGCTGGGCAAGAAATTTTATATTTTGGTGAGATTGAATGTTCTCTTTTCAATGTATAAAATTCTGAGAATAGTTCATCTTGACTAAATTTTTAAACTTTTGGTCTTGGAACTTCTTTTTTCAGTGGAGTGATATTTTAAAAAGTTGGTTAAGTCTTCTAAGTGTTTATCATGTTTTCTTTATTACAAACAGTCATATTTTAGAAATAACTGATAACTTATTTTGAATATTTGCACATGCAAAGTTTGTCTTCATCCCATCCTGATTCTCAAATTCTCTCTATTATGGACATGCTGATTTGCTATTTTATTTAATAAGAATCAGAAAGGTTGGGATCACAATATATGGGAACCATTTGAGAAAGAAGAAATGCCTAATAGGATTGTAAAGCATTGAATATACTTGACCTGACATTTCATGGAGTGGGTGTTGGGTATGGAAACAGAGCATCAGTCCCTGCCAGCTAGACAGTTTTGTTTAGAGACCAAGACCTTAAAGAGGTGGATTTTTATTATTTTCTCCTTCTAAAAAAGTTGTGATTGAATTCTTTAGGCATTAAAGTGAATTGGTTATGTTCCTATGTTAAATCCATGAGTCACACTGTAAAGGATTAAAATTCAATTTTGCCCTTTTTTATTTGCAAGCTTTGGTAAATTGATTATATTACGGGCCCTAATTTTTCATGCTTCCTGGTATCCATGCTCTATAGTAGTGTCCACCCACACTGACTCTGGACTTGGTCTTGGGGATGGCTAGTCTAGAATGCTTTGGCTGACATAATTAGGTGTCCTTACATGCTTTTCTCACATTCCTCCATCAATCTAGTTCAGGCACATTCTCACAGTGAAGGCAGGGGTCCAAAGAGGAAGCAGAAATGCACCATTGCTTTTTTAAAGTTTCTGTTTATATAAAACTTGTTATATTTTTTCATTGGCAACTCTTTTATTTTCCCCTAGAGTACTTTCCTTGAAATAATCTTATATAATAAATTTCTTAAAAATATGTTTTTATTGATTTTAGAAAGGGAAGAATGGAAAGGGAGAGAGACAGAAACATCAATGAGGGAGAAACATTGGTTGACTGCCTCCTGCATGCCCTGTACTGGGGAAGAACCTGAAACCTGGGCCTATGTCCTGACCTGGAATTGAACTGGTGACCTCCTGATGCATGGGATGGTGCTCAACCACTCAGCCACACTGGCTGGGCTATATAATAAAATTTTAAAAAACATATTGTATTCCCATAGGAGCAGTGTTACAAATAGCAGATTGTATTTTC
Organism: Myotis daubentonii; assembly: GCF_963259705.1. NCBI lineage: Eukaryota > Metazoa > Chordata > Mammalia > Chiroptera > Vespertilionidae > Myotis > Myotis daubentonii. The sequence continues at coordinate 123,279,963 of NC_081861.1, read as the reverse complement.
CCATGGGAGCAGTCAGGGATGATTCTGACGATTCATCATCTACTTGATATTCAGCCTATGGATTATAAAAACATTCATCTAGAAACCATTTCCAGTGATCCCCTATTAAACCCAATTAAACAGGCCCTTTACAATCTGACCCTATCCTATTTAATCAATGTTATCTGTCACTAATTTTACAATCTACATTCTAGCTACATATTTTGACAAACATTTCCTGAGAATGCAATACTCGTTCTTACCTCTCTGCCTATATCTGTATTGTTTCATTTACCTGGAAAACTTCTATTCCTACCACAAACTCCAACTTAAATGTTCTCTCCCACTTTCCCAGGAGAACTGGTTTATAACAATTGTTCTAGGTATTTGTGGTATTTATAATAATTGTATCAATACAGATAATTATAATTATTTATTTATGTCTGTCTCCAAAAGTAGTGTGAATATGGGAAGCCCTGGTGAGTTTCTTAATCACCATTTTGTTTCCTTTCGTCCCAAATGGCAAGCACAGTGGCTCGTGTTGAAAATATATTTGTTCAAAAGTGATTGAGAATAAGTGAATAATGATGACACTGTGTTTTAAAAGCTAAAGTATAAGAATAGTAAGCTTCTAACTAATGAAATTTGGAAGATTTAGAATGAAGAGAAGCATTAAAAACCATTTTGGCAGCTCTGATTATTATTATTTTTTTGTTAATTATCACCTGAGGATATTTTTTCCACTGATTTTAAAGAGAGGAAAGGAGAGAGAAAGAGAAACATTGATGTGAGAGAGATATCCATTATTTTATAGATAAGGAATCAGTTGTTTAATGTTAGTTCTATATTCCAATTGATTCATTGCTCACCATTAGAATTTTATACCATGGCTTCCTTGATTTCTGTCTTGATTATTGGCATTTTAACCTTGAGGTTATATATCTAGAATCCAACAGGTTCAATAAATATTTTTCTGTTATGTTTTTAAATGGGTATAATATTATTGGATTATATTTTTGCTGTGAAATCTCACAAAACGTTACTCCACCGTCTCCTTGAAGTGGAGGGAGATAGCTATCTGATTCCTCCAATTTGTAGGTGTTTTTCTTTTACTGCTGGATGCCATAGGGTTTTTAAATCCTTGAAGTGCAGTAATTTCACCAAGCCATATGTTTTTATTTTTATAATTTTTTTCCGGAATACATTTTGTACTAATGTGTAGATTTGAGTCTTTGTTTATTTTAGAATGGATTTATATTATTTTATATTGATTATTCTGCTCTCTTCTGGCATCATCATCATCATCACCATCATCATCATCATCTGGCCATTAAAACTCCTTTGCCTTTCTTCCTTCTATTTTTCATTTATTTGCCTTCATCTCTTGGACTTTGTCTTATGTTTTATGCCTCTTTTCCACATTGTTGATGCTCTTAACAGAGTATATTTTCCTTCTTGCTCTTTTTATTTTAATGGAGCTTTATTATCATCTTCAATCCCCCCTCCTCATTTTAGTATAGCCAAATCACTTTTCATCTTCTGCTATTTTATTTATTATTTGAGCTATTTCTGCTAATAGTCCATATTTCTTTACTTTTTTTGAGATTATAAAGGTACTTATCTAGATTTTTCTCCAGTTTCTTGGGGGTAATGCATCTGAAGTCCATCTATTATTCCTTTTGCTTTCTATGGCAATTTCCCTTATATTTTTTAATATATTTCTATACAGGCCCAGTTGAACCCTTTCTACTTCTTATCTGGTGTATAATTGTCTAATTTAGTAAATTAAAAAAACCCACCCATTTAAAGTTTAATTTTAAAAAGACAATATATTTTAATATTACAAGTATGTGATATGCCATATTTGGTACATACTTAAGCTAGAATATTATTTTAGTATAATTCTAAAGGGTACTTTCCCCCTATATCTGCTCGCATCCCCTGCTTTGGAAGCATATCTTCCTCCCAGAGAGTTCAGAAACAATATGAGATCAACAGGGATCAAAGTGGAGCCTTTGAGTTCCCAAGTCTTTTATTTTATGATTTAGTACTTATTCCTCTTTGTTTATAAGAGTTTGCTGCAGAATCGACTGAAGTGGCTGAAGTGTTTTCTTTCCTTCTGGTCTCATTTCTTTTGATTTAGACTTTGGAGCAGAAAATAATAAATATAGTGGTTATGCAAACCTTTTATTACCCTGCCTTTCATGACATTTGGTGACTTGGAACTAGACCCCCAGTTCCATCATAGCCCACCTGTACCCATAGTCTTCATTGGTCCAAGTTCAGGAGCCTCAATGTAGTCTCTCAAGATGTACAGCTTCTCGGATCTTTTCATATTGTTCAAGAACAAGAGAAGTGAATTTTGGCTATCATTATCCTTCTTAATTTAAGTCTTCAATTCACTGAATTTTGGAAGATATTGTTTAGCAAATGTGGGTTGGGGTTTTTGCTATTTTCTAGGTGCATGTAGATGGATATTTATTCTGTTGAAGGGTTTTCACAGAGAAAGATGTAGAATAAATGTACTTTTAGTACATCATTGTCTATCAGCCAGTGGATTATTTTTTTAAAAAGTTATTTATTGTTTGAAGTATTACATATGTTCCCTTTTAGGAATGATTCTTAAGTTGGGTTTTACTGTCTCTAATCATCATTATCATCAAGTATTTATTGAACATTTACCACAAGACAATAATAAAATTGAGCATTTTAGGTGGGTTTATATAAAACCACCCTATTATTATGACCATAAATATAGAAATAAAACCCCCCACAAACACCAGGAGAATTTAGCTGACTTCCTCAAGATTGCACAACTATTAAATGACAGACACAGGATTTGAATCTGGTTCCAGAATTCCTTCATTATTGCTACACGGCTCTACCTCCAACATCAAATCAGGACTTTTACTAAAGAAGAAAACTTTTGGGTTCCAAAATTATAAATATTCTGGCATTCCAGTCATTAAAATATAATAAGAATGGAGATAAGGGCACTATAATCAGATAACCTGGTCCAGGTCATAGATCTGGTCAAGAGGTTGGTAGAAACATGGTGTGGATGGGGTGGGCAAACGTCTTCTGAGGTCTCTAATCATCTCTCTTCATACATTTTCTGTGTTCTCATTGATCAAAAGAATTATCATGAGCTGTGGAGTGCCAGGAGATCCAGCTTTGTGGGGATCCAGCTGAGGGATCCTGAAGAGGTTGGAAGTTCATCCTGAAAATTCAACATTTATGTAGCAACCTTGTGGAATTAACTCAAACTTTTGATGAACTGTGTTTTATTCCCCTGGAACAGTAATGAATATTGGTGATCTCTGCATAACAGATAGAACATGCTGGAAGAAAGATAACTTAGGCCCTAGCTGATTTGGCTCAGTGGTTGAACATAGGCCTGCAGACTGAAGGGTCCTGGGTTTGATTCTGGTCAAGGGCATACACCCAGGTTTCAGGCTCTATCCCCAGTAGGGGGCGTGCAGGAGGCAGCCAATTAGTGATTCTTTCTCATTATTGATGTTTCTATCTCTCTCTCTCCTTTCCTCTCTGAAATCAATAAAAATATCTGTATCTATCTATCTATCTATCTATCTATCTATCTATCTATCTATCATCTATATCTATCTATCTAATCTATCTAGTTAGCTATCTAGCTATATAAAGAGGTAATATGCTAACTGGTCCTAACTGTGTCCCAGTTATGACTGCTAAGGAGGAGGCTGCCTAAGCTTGTGCAGCGAGGTGTTGCTCCTGGAGATGGGGTGGAAACGGGGAGGGGGGAGGGCCCAGAGGAGGCCTGTGCCGGGGAGGGTGGGGTGAGAGCCCATAACACCCCCCTCACCAGTCCTTCGCCACCCACTGCTTGCACTCAGAGTGCTCTGCTGTGCACTTGCCTGGGGAAGGAGCACAGCCAAGCAGGTGGGAGGCTTCCACGATCTCCTCCTGTGCCATGATGAGGCGGAGCCGCCGTGTTGCTCCAGAGACCTGGCAGAAGCAGGGAGGCGTCCGGAGAAGGCGGGGCCAGCCTGATGCTACTGGAAGGACTGAGGGTGGGGTTTGAAGTGGCCAGAGAAGGCCAGAGGGGTCAGGGGGCTGGGCCAGGTGTGCAGGCAGGGCGGCTGGTGGGTGGGTGGGCTGCGCAATTTCATGCGCTGAGCTCCTAGTATTTTTTATAAAAAGATAACTTAGGAAAAAAATCAGATTGCCTGTGACCGACTTTGTACCGCACTGGGGAAAGGTCAAAAAACTCTATCCTGTGCCAATTTTGCCCTCATTCTTTCTGCAAACCCTTTCAAACGAGATTAGGTTCTTATTACTTTATTACTGCAATAAAATGTACAGCCAGAATTTTGGAATGAAAGAGCTGCTGCTACAGGAGCTGTAATAGAAGAAGCCGTAACTTAAGTGTAGGCTTGAAAAATTGCAATAAAGGCAATCTTTTATATAGAGAGAACACCTTCTAATTTCTCACAGCAGAATATGTACCATGGACGCTGACTTCTTTCAAGAGTGACCCATACAGTATTTTTGCATAAAAGCTATTCTGTGAATATTTTTTGTAACATAAAGCAGGGCATCATTAACTGTGGTTAATGTTTCTTTGATGGCATAACTAGTCGTTAACCAGTTAATACTAGGTAAATACAGTGCTTCTGTGATGAGCACTATTATTGAAATTTTGCTACTTAAAAAGGACATCAAATCCTTTTTAATCTTATATTTCTCTTTTGCTTCTCTTCTGTGTCCCTGTCTTATTCATTTTAAAAAATATATTTTTCATTGATTTCAGAGAGGAAGGAAGAGGGAGAGAGAAATAGAAACATCAATGATGAGAGAGAATCATTGATCGGCTGCCTCCTGCACACCCCACATTGGGGACTGAGCCCGCAACACAGGCATGTCCTCTGACCGGGAATCAAACCAGTGACCTCCTGGTTCATAGGTCAATGCTCAACCACTGAGTCATGCCAATCTGGCTGTCTTATTCATTTTAGACTCTACTCTCCCATCCCTAAGAGCTGGTGTGACGGGAAAGGCATATCCATGTTTTTGGTCATTTCTTGTCACAGGTCATAAATTGTATTTTTATAATTATATGTTGTGCAGATGCAGGCACTGAATTTAATTCAGGGAAAAAAGGTCACAGTCAGGGTCACACTTCTGAATTTTCACAGTAGACCAGCTGAATTTTCATGATGTGATCCATTGACATCATCCAATAGACATTGCCTTTGCAAGCTAGAGAAACTTGACTCACATTTTTACTTTATTTTATTTTATATATTTTTCAAAATAGACTTATTTTTAATTAAAAGCTAAGGAGAATGGGAATCAGTTTGTCATCAATGTTCCAACATTTAAGAATCCTATTTATAAAGCGTGTTTTATGTCAATGAAACATTTTTTTTCAATATTAGCATTAATGAAATAAACAAGGATGTTCTTCCTTATCTACAAAACCTCCCAGGGACATGAAAGATCATTCCCACACCTACCTAGTACAAAACACTATGAAAAGCAGAACCAATCTTTCATAATTATTTGCCTTTTCCCATCTTGGAACAAGCAAAGATGCTTTTCTTGATAATCAATATTAATCCATATGTATCTTATAATAAAATTTATTTATTATGACTCATATTTGAATCCTTAAACAGCCCGGCCAGCATGGCTTAGTGGTTGAGCATAAACCTACCAACCAGGAGGTCATGGTTCAATTCCCAGTCAGTGCACATGCCCCAGTAGTGGGCTCGATCCCCACTGGGGGGCGTGCAGGAGGCAGCTGATGAATGATTGATGAATGATTCCTTCTCATCATTGATGTTTCTCTCTCTCTCCCTTCCTCTCTGAAATCATAAAAAATAACATTAAAAAACCTCAAAAATAAACAAGTGTCTATTCAGGAAAAGGGTGGTAGAACACTAACAATTGTTTCCCCTCAGTCTCAGGAGCAAAGGTAGGATTCAGACTGGGCCTTTAACACCAAGGCTCCTGACCTAGACCAACACCCCTGCACTAAGGTCCTAATCACAAAAATTGCATTATTTTGAGAACAGATTCCTAGATAGTCCTGTGACCTATTTCCTGTAACTACATGGCTTCATCTAGTCTGGAAGGAACATTCTTTCAAGATATTTCGTTTCCAGGCCTCATGAGCATCACTGTGCCTCTATACCATTTCCTTCGGGATTTTTTAGTCACGCTCTGAATCATCTTTTTGGCATGCTTCGGGTACCAGTGTCTCCCCATGATAATGATTTCAACCTTGCCCTCAGGGGCCGGCTCTCCCATCTGGAGCAGGACTTTGAACTCCCATTCCAACATCAGGAGGAGCACTCTGTCCAGACGAATATCTTTTCCAGCAGACATGCTTCCGAGTGAAGCACTGGTGATTTCAGAAAGCACTTAAACTTAGCCCGGCTGGCGTGGCTCAGTGGTTGAGCATTGACCTATGAACCAGGGGGGTCATGGTTTGATTCCAGTCAGGACACATGCCCGGGTTGCGGGCTCGATCCCTTGTGTGGGGTGTTCAGGAGGCAGTCGATCAATGATCCTCTCTCATCATTGATGTTTCTATCTCTCTCTCCCTCTTCCTTCCTCTCTGAAATCAATAAACATATATTTTAAAGGAAAAAGAAAGCACTTAAACTTAGACCTTTATTATGATAATTGTGGAAAAGGAGCCACATCCTGGAATGGGAACCCTTCCTGTTGGTCCCTGGGCAGTGCGATCTGTTCAGGGTCATCATCAGGCTGGGTGCCATCGCCCACACTCAGGATGAAATCTAAAGGAAGAAAAAACCCTATGTGGACAAGAGACAGAATGACACTGCCCTCTCACACATTTTTATATGCTTGAGTGGTCCTCAAAAGCTTCTGTGAAATAAATGGCAGAAGAGGTTTTGCACAAGTATGGGAGACATTGTTTTAGTTGATATGAAAGGAACTATGAGCCCTGGCTGGGTGGCTAAGATGGTCGGAGTGTTGTTCCCATATGCCAAAGTTGTGGGTTTGGTCTCTGGTCAGGGCATGCACAAGAAGCAACCAATGAATGCATAAAACAAGTAGAATAACAAATTGATCTCTCTCTTCCTCTCTCTACCTCTCTCTCCCTCCCCTCTTCTCTTTCTCTATCTCTCCCCTCCTCTCTCTTTCAAATTTAAAAAAGGAACTATGAGGCAAAGCAAAAAAAACAAAAACAAAAACAAAACCACCCCAATATTATATTTTAATATAATATCTAACAAATAGTATTTATACTGATGCAAATTAAAGGGAACCCATAGATTAAAGACATTTAAATCCTCTGGTACACTGTTAAGTCATTTTATGGCATGAACAACAAAATTATGCTTTTATGTTGCTAAAAATTTATGAGAGACTAGAAGCCTGGTGGACAAAATTCATTCATGGGTAGGTTCCCTAGGCCTGGCCAGCCATCAGGGCTGATCAGGTTCCCCACCTCCCTGTCTCTTGGCCTCCTCCTTCCCTCACCGCCTGCGCACCACCACCAATGGTTCCCCTGCCTCCCAGTCTCCCCATCTCCTCCTTCCCTTGCTCCCTCAGTGCCCTGCCACTGCTGGCCACCCACCATATTCTGTGCTACCCCCTGATGGTCAGTGCACGTCATAGCAAGTGATCGAACTCTTGTTCTCCCGGTTGAACTCCTGAGGGGACACTTTGCATGTTAGCCTTTTATATATATACTAGAGGCCCAGTGCACAAAAACTTGTGCACTTGGGGGGGAGGGGGGATCCCTCAGCCCAGCCTGTGCCCTCTCGCAGTTTGGGACGCCTCAGGGGATGACCACCTGCTGGCTTAGGCCCACTCCCCAGGGGATTGGGCCTAAGATGGCAATCAGACATCCCTCTGGCAGCCCAACAGCCCTCAGGGGATGTCCACTTGCCAGCGGGGAGCAGGCCTAAGCTGCAGTCAGACATCCTTAGCGCTGCTGAGGAGGCGGGAGAGGCTCCCACCACCACCACTGTACTGGCAGCCATCAGCCTGGCTTGTGGCTGAGCAGAGCTCCTCCCATGTGAGAGCGCCCTGACCACCAGAAGGCAGCTCCTGCATTGAGCGTCTGCCCCCTGGTGGTCAGTGTGTGTCACAGTGACCAGTCATTCCCAGTCCTTCTGCTGTTAGGGTCAGTTTGCATATTACCCTTTTACTATATAAGATAGAGGCCTGGTGCATGGGTGGGGGCCGGCTGGTTTGCCCTGAATGGTGTCCTGGATCAGGGTGGGGGTTCCGCTTGGGTGCCTGGCCAGCCTGGATGAGGGGATGATGGCTGTTTACAGCTGGTCACACCCCCTTCAGGGTGGGGGTCCCCACTGGGGTGCCTGGCCAGTCTGGGTGAGGGGCTGAGGGCCGTTTTCAGGCTGGCGGGTGACTGAAGCTCCCAACCTCTCCTTTTTTTCTTGTTTTTTTTTTAATTCTGGGATTTATTTACCTTCTATGGCTGTCACTGGAACTGAGAGCTGGCTTTAGCTCTGAGGCTCGGCTCCAGCTCTGAGACTTCGGCTGCTGAAAGCAGGTATCTGGGTTTGTTTGGCTTCTATAATTGAAACACTGTTGCAGCTCCAGCTCTGAGGCCCGGCTGGCTGAAAACAGGTTTCTGGGGATTGTTTAGCTTCTATAATTGCAACATTGTTTCTTAGACTGCAGCTCAGAGGCTGGCAGCGGCAGGCGGGGAACCTTGGCTTCCTCCATCACTGGAGCAAGTAAGCCTCCTGTTCGCTTCAGCTGCCTGGCTGCTGGCCACCATCTTGGTTGGCAGTTAATTTGCATATCTCGCTGATTAGCCAATGGGAAGGGTAGCAAAGTTACGGTTAATTACCATGTTTCTCTATTATTAGATAGGATATAGATATTTTTACCTTGCTATTTCCACCATCTCCTTCCTCCTTAGTAATATCTCTCATCTGAATTACCTTTTAGTTTATCTAGTGCTTTCATGGACATTACCTAATTTGTTCCTACAGTGATTTTAGCACATGAGAGGGGCAGGTATGGCTAATTCCATTTTTCTAATTTTGCAATAGAATCTCAGAGACATTAAATAACCTAGAAAGTGGATATTAGAAATCAGAGACTCACAGCTTCCAGATTGTACACAGAATAGATTAAAAGCAGATGGTAGACTGGCTGAGAGAATCTCAGCTTCTCTCATTATGATGCTCACCATGAACAGGTAGTGACTGGGCCTTTAGACCCTGCCACTACTTCCTTATCTATGCTGAGGCTATAATAGGGGCTTCTGTGTTATATAAAAGACATAGACTATCTATCAAATGTGGAGATATATGATATGATGAGAATTCAGAAAAGCATTTGATCAGAGGCTATTTTAAAAAAATACAGTGTAAGTCCTGGTTGGCATGGTTCAGTGGTTGAGCATTGACCTATGAAACTGAAGGATCATGGTTTGATTCCTGGTTTGGGGCTCCAGCTCTAGTGTGGGATGTGCAGGAGGCAACCAATCAATGATTCTCTCATTATTTGCCAGGGCTGACCAGCAGACTCTGAGTGACAGATGAATGGATTACTTTGACACAACGTTTGCTGTGAAAGAGAGGGCTAAGGGACTGCCTGGCTAAAGGAACCAGACAGCTTCGATCACCTGCCTCATTAGGCTTTTATTGTAATAGCAGTTTGAAATAAAGTTTATCTTTTAGATACAATCAGTAGAGTAAGTAATATTGGGAGGACACATACGTTTGTAATGTCCTTTAAGCAAGGACACCCAAAGATTTAAGCATAAGGATTCCAGTAAACATCTGAGGTCTGTACGTGCACAGACTTGTTTGGAAAGGTCAAAGAATAATCAGGGACACCACCTTTGGCACCCCCCAAAGTCGGAATTCCGATAAACAGGGCAGGCAGCCTTCTGCACACTTCCCTTTTCTTGGAATGTCCTCCTTACAAACTTCAACCAAGTCTTGTGTGCTCCCCATAATCATTGATTTTTTTTCTCTCTCCCACTCCCTTCTTCTCTGGAATCAATTATACACACACACACACACACACACACACACTCTCACACACACACACACACAGTGTAAGGCCCAGGACAAATTATTTTGCACCTCAATTTGTTCTTTTGGTTAGTATAATAACTGACAAACAAACCTGCTACTAAATATCATTGTTTCAGAAACTGAGGTCCTCTGTTCATCCTTCCTGGGGTGCTTTGGTCTCTGTGGGTGGAAGTCACCCATGTGTTGCTTGGTCCAGATTTGATGGTTTATGCCCGTATGTTTTTTTTTAATGCCAGAATATTAATTAGGAATTTACTTCCCCACTGGAAGTTTTGGAAACCATATGAACCAGTTAACTGTCCTTTCACATCATATTATTACTTGGTCTTTTGTTCTTTTGCCAAAGTCACTCTTCCCCCAGAGATTCTTTATCTCATCTATTCTTTTTTCCCTAGCTTTACTGAGATATAATTGACATTTAATATTGTGTAAGTTTTAGGTCTACAGCGTGATTATTTGATACATGTATGTATTGTGAAATAATTACCACAATAAAGTTAGTTAACACATCCATCACCTTACATAATTATCTTTGTGTGTGTGTGTGTGTGTGTGTGTGTGTGTGTGTGTGTGTGTGTGTGTGTTGAGGACATTTAAGATTTCCTTTATGCTATCCAAATATTCTTCTACTTTGTTGCTCCCTTTGAAGTTCCATCTTTTGTTGGAAATCTCAGTCAAATTTTAGCGCCCAAATAGTCTTTCATTTCTGTTAATTCCAGTCACATTTTATGGAGACATCATAGTTTAATATTTGACTTTGTTATTCTCTTGTGTCATATTTGATTTACCATTCCTTTGTGAATTCTGCTTTGTCTTTCCCACCAAATGGGAAACTTCTTGAAGAAAGGCATTTGAATTTTGAAGGTCTCATAAGGAATCAAGTGGAAACCCAAGTTGGGTAATTTTAGAAGAGTTTGAGAGGACTGTTTACAAATGTGTGACAATAGAAGGAAAACACGAGGCAATATCCTGGTTAGTAACAGCATTATCTCCTCTAGGCCCCAAATGGTGAGTGGTTGGAATGGTTTCCAAAATCTAGAGGCAGAGAGAGCAGTGTGGACAGGGCTACCTGATGAGAGCTGTGGCCCAGCCAGCCTGTGATGAACCCACAGGAAATACATGCTCTTTTCACTCCCCTCTCACCATTTCACTTCTGATGCTCTTTATTTTTTAACATATTTTTTTCATTGATTTTAGAGAGGAAGGGAGAGAGTGAGAGAGATGGAAACATCAATGATGAGAGAGAATCATTGATCAGCTGCCTCCTGGGGATTGAGCTTGCAATCTGGGCATGTGCCCTTGACCGGAACCGAACCCGGGACTCTTCAGTCTGTTGGCCGACGCTCTATCCACTGAACCAAACTGGCTAGGGCACTCCTGATGCTCTTTATTGGTCAAATCCTTACCAAGTAGGTAGAGGACAAGTGAACTCATTGATGTGACTCCTGCACATCACCTTTCCAAGGCACAGAGAAGAGTGCAAGATAGTGAAGAGTGGATCTGGAGGCTTAATAACCAGAGATAATGAGTGATAACCAGCACAAGCATCGTACCATTTATTACTCTTGTTTTGCATCTCTCGAGTTCCTAACACATTGTAGAGCTGACAATTTGTAGAACCAAAATGGCAGGGCTGTAAACATTGAACATTACACATAGTTCCTATAGTCACTTACCAAAGAGAATCATCATGGATTTTTCCATACATAACTTGCTGAACAGTACTTTGATTATTCATCAAAATTTTTGGTTACAGCTAACCAAATATAGAACCATCATTAGAAACATCATCAAGAATGCAAGGAACAAAAACTTCTGAGTATATAGCAGTGACATGCTAAGTGGGTGGCACGTGGCAAGATCTGACTAGGATGATTCACTATTTCATCTAAAAGCAGTTTCATAGCTTCTTGAATTTCAATTATTCCTTTGAAAAGGCATACTTTAGTTTGGAAATTTTGCTTGTCTCCAGAAAAATGTTTTATTTTTATTTGCATATTCCCTGTTAGTTAAATTTCAATTATTGCTACTAATACTCTATAAAAAGACTCCCAGCACTCCAGCTCTTTGCCTACTTGTGACAAAATGTATCAGGGCAGATATCAGCATCCAAGGTAGCAAAATGAAGAAAACATTTTCAGTTAAGGTTAAAATGGAATTGATTTAAATTAAAGTCTGTTGACTTACATAATGGCAAAGTAAACAGTTTTCAGCTGGTAAAAAACTTGGGTTAAAGATATCAAAATACTGTGGATCCATGTCAGAAAGGCATCTGAACAAATGCTGTAGAACATCAAAGTCACTTCAGGTGTCATCTGCGTTGAGAGAATATAAAGAAAACATGATGAATTTCATCCTGGGGTTAAGTAGAAAAGCTCTGCTAGAGATAAGGAAGGAAGAAAAGAATTTGTGTGGTCCTAAAATATACTCTTTAACCCCAGGATGGGGAAGCTTATTAAATAATTTCAAGGTTACAAAAGCCAAAGATTCTACTACATTCAAGGTTGAGTAATGCACTGTAAATTTTATTTGCTCATAGGCACATAAATGTTATTTATACTTTTGCTCATTTTATTTTTAATTTTTAAATTTTTATTGATTTTTTAGAGAGGAGAGAGAGAGAGAGAAAGAGAGATGAGAGAGAATCAGTTGCTCTCCTCATGCTCCCTGACTGGGGATCAAACCTGCAGCCTGGGTATGTGCCCTGACTGGGAATCAGTCCTGCTACCTTTTGGTGTAGGGGACAATGCTCCAACCGAGTCAGAACAGCCAGGGCAGATCATTTTAATTTAATACATGAACTTGATATTTCTTGGCAGGGAGTTGTCAAACATGAGAGAATTATACCATGATAGTGGAAGGAGAACTGATAGAAGTGATAATTGACAAGTACATTGATTTAAATATGTATTGATTTCATTTAAATAAATAATGATTATTTTGCTATTACCTGCAGTCGTTTGGTACATGCATTAGGAGAGGGCGGGGGCCTAGCTTTCCTTAACAGCTTGCTTTGCCATTTTTTTTTAATCAAGAAAATTCTGTGTTCCATCAACTTCATGTTACATACTTGGTTTCAGATCTCTTTCTTCTAAGAACTTAGGTGATCCCTTCGGAAGTAGATAAGTAAATGAAAATTGTTAAATTCCAAATGTCTATCTGATCTCTGAGTAAGAGAGGGCTCACCACTCAACTTTCAGGCCATTCAATTCTATTCCTGCAGCAAATATTTGTGAAGTGTTTACTATGCAATGCTTTATGGGCACTAGGCATAGACATGTGAACATTACAAAAAAGTCCTCTACCCCCATATGGCATACATGTGAATGTCAGGAACTAGGTAATAAATGAATACATGAATGAGATATTTTCAGTGTAATGAGAGAAAATGTGGACGTTCTGATATTTGAGTGTAATGAAGAAAACGGTAGGATAATGTGGCGGAGAGTAACTGTGTGTGAGCTATTTTAAATGGAGTGGTGTTGGAGGGCCTTTCTGAAAGGGAATATTTTAGTTGAGACCTGAATGAGAAGTAAGAGGCTGGTATGAATAGACGAGAGGAGAGAATGTTCTAGCTACATTGAAAAGCAAGCACAAACGCCCCGACGTGGGAACACACTCTCTGTTCAAGGTAAGCAAGGAATGGTTGCATGCGTTTAGAGAAAAGACTAAAATGGTATTTGATTTGACATTGAAAAACTTATATTGGTCTAAATATATGTTATTAAATGGTCCAGGGTGCTAGGACTTTTGAAATGGGTTATTGCTTAAATATATTTCAAATGATTAGGGAGAGAAATGAATTTTAACAAATTGGGTAAGAATTTTAGTAACAAATAAACTTATGTTTTTGAACACCTACCAAGTGCTATGCATATTGTGAGAAAGCTCTATGAGAAAAATAGGAAGTAACATAAGATGTAACTTTTATCCTCAAGATGAAAAGAGCTCAGGTACAAATGATACATTATACTCTGGTACAAATGTATCATGAAGTGATAAAGCAGAAAGAAAGGTTGCTTATGGATCACAGTGTTTAGGATGGCTTCTTGGGAGAAATGGGATTTGAACTGGAAGTAAGAGTTAAGTGACTAGAGACTGGTGAGGTTTGTGATAAGGAGCAGGGTGATGGAGAACAGTGACATATTAAGTACTTCTTTTTTTAAAAAAAATATATTTTATTGATTTTTTACAGAGAAGAAGGGAGAGGGATAGAGAGTTAGAAACATCAATGAGAGAGAAGCATTGATCAGCTGCCTCCTGTACACCCCATACTGGGGATGTGCCCGCAACCAAGGTAGATGCCCTTAACCAGAATCAAACCTGGGACCCTTGAGTCCACAGGCTGACGCTCTATCCACTGAGCCAAACCGATTAGGGCTAAGTACTTCTTTTTTACAAAAATATTTTTATTGATTTCAGAGAGGAAGGGAGAGAGAGAGAGAGTAAGATCAATGATGAGAGAGAATCATTGATCGGCTGCCTCCTGCATGCCCCACACTGGGGATGGAGTCTGCAACCCTGGCATGTGCCCTGCCTGGGAATCGAACCCGTGACCTCCTGGTTCATAGGTTGATGCTCCGTCACTGAGCCATGCCTTCCTTTCTTCTTCATACCATGAAGTTGAATAAGGTTTCAAAAATTGATTTTGCTTTTGACATGATCAAAATACGTATCTAAAGCATTAAGAAATAGGGTTTTCCTTACCTATTTTTCCTTACAGGAATTATCTCTTTGTATGTTATTTGTTACAGTAATCCTATTCTACTAGATAGCAGTTCACCACAGGACAAAAACTCTATTTTCATGATGCTTAACAATTGCAAACAAATGTAACTTCGTTTAATATTGACAGGTAAAGGGGATGTGATGTAATACATACTAATTCTTGAAATCTACCTCATTTCTTCTAAGGTGAAGTAAATGACTTGGGTTGCCATTGGGCCCTGTGTATAATTTCTACACTTCCCAGTGTCTTCTAAATAGTGTTCCCTTGAAGGTGAATCAAGATTGTTAATGTGTCCAGAGTTGCTAGATGCCTCTCTATGGGACCTGCCTGATGCTGAAAACAGACTGAAAGCAAATAAAGAAATACGGCGCAGGGAGCAGTTAATTCAACAGTGTAAAATGGTCTCAGAACCTCATTGACTTTCACTGGTCATTGAGTCAGGTCCTCGCTGTTTATTGAGGGTCAGTTCAGTAACTTGTTCTTCCTTTTCTCATCTGCTTGGTATATCTCTCTATTGGAGTCACTGTTGCTGCTTTGTGAGATGTTACTTTGTGGTGTGTGTGTGTGTGTGTGTGTGTGTGTGTGTGTGTGTGTGTGTGTGTAGGCACCCACCTACCCATGTCTATTTTCTTGAGATCTTAGAATGGTTCTTAAAACTGGCTAATCACAGACACTGATGTTTACTGAGTGTTTCACCACTGGTCTGACTCTATGCCAGATGCTTTCACATTTTATCCTCACAGATCTCAAAAGAGGTATTATTTTTTTTTGCATTTTACAGATGACATTCATGAGTCTTATAGATGTTTAAATAACTTTCCCAAAGCCACGCAGTAAACCTTAGAGCCAAGTGTTAGGCGTAGAAAATTATTTTAATGATTTCTCAATGAATAAAGTCTTCAAATGAATAAAACTGGCTTGTCATTATAATTACTTGAGGTCTTTTACAAATACAGACGCTTGGGACTCTTCCCAAACCATTTAGATAAGAACCTCTGTGTCCTGAGGCCTAGGCACCAGTATATTTTTTAAAAGCTCCCTTGGTGCTCTTAAAGTTCAGTGAGTTTTGAGGTCCACTGACCTCTCAGGAGAGGACGAATGCCTTGATTTGTATGCATGCATTTCTGTCAGATGCTTTAAATGAAACCATTAACCGAAATGCATTTCTAGAGTTTGGGTCATTGAGTTTAAAATCAAATGAAACGCATTTCTGGGTGAGAGAACAGTAAGGACGTGAAGAGAGCTAGGGTGAAGTACACAGATGTAGCTGTTGACTGATGCAGCACAGATACTGACCCAAAGAAAGCGAGTGCCCACATCGCAGCTGCAGAAACACATTGAAGAAGTATCAGTGACTTCACAATGCCCTTACACTGCCATTCAACTCCCTGTCCCTTAATCAAGAGGAGAATCTTATCTGGCCAACAGGCTAATCACATTGGACTAACCCAGTAGCTGGCAAACTGCAGCTCGCGAGCCACATGTGGCTCTTTGGCCCCTTGAGTGTGGCTCTTCCACAAAATACCACGTGCGGGCGCGCACATACAGTGCGATTGAAACTTCGTGGCCGATGCACGGAAGTCGGTATTTTGTGGAAGAGCCACACTCAAGGGGCCAAAGAGCCACATGTGGCTCGCGAGCCGCAGTTTGCCGACCACTGGTCACTAACCTGCTACACATGGGTGCTGAGGGGTTCATATTCCTCTATGGAACAGAGGAAGAATAGAAATAGAAATCACATGTGAAAATTTTTTCTATCTATAAAGGGCTATGTAATGGTAAGGATCCATCTTCTTCCCCAAAGCAGTGCAGTGACTCTGGTTGAGCTCTTTTTTAGACCAATGTAAGTGGTAAAGTTGCAGAGAGTATAGAATTGGGACTCAGATATCAGATTTAAGTCGCATGACCTTGGGAAAGTCCCTTGACTTAACTGAACCTCCTTTTCTCTAAAATATGGACAAGCCGGTTCGGCTCAGTGAATAGAGCATCAGCCTGCAGATTGAAGGTTCCTGGGTTCAATTCCGGTCAAGGGCACATGCCCAGGCTGCAGGCTCAATCCCCAATAAGGGGTGTGCAGAAGGCAGCCGATCAATGATTCTCTCTCATCATTGATGCTTCTATCTCTCCCTCTCCCTTCCTCTCTGAAATCAATAAAAATATATAAAAAATAAAATGTGGACAATTAGAAGGCTGGTGTGAGAATTACAGCTAATTTGCTTATAAATGCATTTAATGAGCATTTATTGAATAACTACCATGGGTCAGGTACTGTTCTAGGTACTAAGGATAAAGCAAAAAACAAAACAAAGTCTCCAGCTTTTGTGGAATTTACAGGGGTGTACTGGAACAAAGACTATGGACAGGTGCCCAGCTGGCATGGCTCAGTGGTTGAACATTGACCTATGAACCAGAAAGTCACATTCGATTCCTAGTCAGGACACATGCTTGGGTTGCAGGCTTGATCCCCAGTGTGGGACATGCAGGAGGCAGCCAATCAGTGATTCTCTCTCATCATTGATGTTTCTCTCTCTCTTTCCCCCCTTTCCCTTCCTTTCTGAAATCAATAATAATAATAATAGACTATGCAAAGACATGGCATGCCAGGTGGTTAATAAAGGCTTTGGAGAAAAAGGAATCAAGTAAATAGGATATGAATTCCTGAGGAAATATGGAGCTGTTGAGAATTGATATCAGGAAAGCCTCATTGGTTAGGAATATCTGAGAAGAGTCCTGAATGATTTTGGGCAACTGAGCCAGGTAGATGTCCATGGAAAGTTTACTGCAGGCAGAAGACATAGCAAGCGAGAAGGCTCTCAGGTGCAATCATGTGTGGAATGCTCAAGAAATTTAAGGAAGCCACATGGCTGGAATAGAGCGAGAGAGAGAGGGAGACTGGTAGATGAAGTTAGAGTTAGTAAGGAGGCCAAGATATGCAAATAGCCCTTCTCAAGCTTTTTGTTTAAATATATTTTTATTGATTTCAGAGAGGAAGGGAGAGGGAGAGAGAGATAGAAACATCAACGAGGAGAGAGAATCATTGATCGGCTGCCTCCTGCACATCCACCCCTGGGGATCCAGCCTGCAACCTGGGTATGTGCCCTTGACCAGAATTGAACCTGGGACCCTTCAGTCCATAGGCCAATGCTCTATCCACTGAGCCAAACCAGTCAGGCCTCTTTTCAAGCTTTAATGTGCCTGTGAATGACCTGGAGATGTTACTGAAATGTGGATTCGGATTCCGTGGGTCTGGAGTGGGGTCTGGGGTTCTGCATTTCTAACCTCTTCCAGGTCTGCAGACCACACTCTGAGTAGAAGTCTACAGGGCCATGTAAGCTATTGTCAATAAAGATGTTAGCTTTCACCCTGAGTAAAATGGGAAGCCACGGGGAGGTTTTGAGCAGAATGGCATTTTGAAGTTATTGATCAGTCTGGCTGCTGAGGTGTGGTCAAGAGCTCTGGCTAGCCCCAGCCAGTTTGGCTCAATGCAGGAATAGAGCATTGTCTTGTGGACTGAAGAGTCCTGGGTTTGATTCTGGTCAAGGGCACATGCCCGGTTGTGGGCTTGATCCCCAGTAGGGGGTGTGCAGGAAGCAGCCGATCAATGATTCTCTCTCATCATTGATGTTTCTCTCTCTCTCTCTCTCTCTCTCTCCCTTCCTTCCTCTCTGAAATCATTAAAAAGAGCTCCAGCTGGTTTTGTAAACAGAATATCTTGGTTTCAGTCCCAGTCCCACCACTCACTCAATTGTGTGTCTTTGGAAAGGTGCTTAAACTCCCCTTTTCCCTAACTTTTTATTCTGAAAAATGTTAAACCTAGAGAAAAGGTGAAAGAAAAGTACAGTAAGCACACTTATATTCTTCACCTGGATTGACCATTAGTGTTTTGCTATACTTGCATTATCTAATACTCTAAGTACATATTATCTCTGTTGTTATTAATTATTGCTATTTAAGAGTGAGTTTTTGACATAATGACCCTTCATCTCTATTTCATCATGTACCTTCTAACAATAAGAATATAACAATACTTGCAGAGTTGTTTGAAGATTAAATGAGAAAAGCTGTGTAAAAGGCTTTACACAATCCCTGGCACATAATATGTGCTCAATAAATTAATTTTATTTTAACTATTTCCAAGGCAGTATAAATTGTAAAAGCATGGCTGGATGTGTCAGGGCACAAACATGAGAATTATAGTAGATGAATTAGAAGATGTGAATGATAATGTCCTCTGAAGGAAAGCAAAAGGTTAATATATTTTTCTAATAAGTCCATAAATACTTGCTTTATCTCTTGATGCATAGGTAGATGAGAAGCCATCACATGTGGCATTTTAGCATAAACAGCTACCAATCTTGTGCTTAAGTCCTTATGAAAATAACATAGAAAATAAGTCATATTCTCAAGTAAATGAATTCTTAGTTTTGATGATTGAGAAGTGATTTTACATAAGATTATAAATCCTAAAATATTTCATTTAAAATTGTTTGCAAAAATTTCTTTAAGAAGGAAGCTTCATGTGGGGAGAGATTGGTCCCATTTTAGACCCAGCCATAGAACCAAGTAGCATGAGAACATAATACTAGAGTCTTATAGTAAAGAGGAGTTTGCATTGCTTCCCTATTTCTAATTTTCTTGACCATGATCTTTGCTTGGAAGGGCTGGTCTTCATGTGTGTACCATTTTCTTAAAATTACCTTTAATTCTTCTTTATTATACAAATAATAGATGTTCCTTGGAGACATATTAGAACATACAAATAGGCAAAAATAAAAGAATTATCTTCATTCCATTACAAAAAATTAGCCATAATTAGCATTTAGCTAATATGTTATATTTTTGTATAATATGCATTTATGTGTATATATTATTTATATATAACAGGTATATGTGTGCTGCAATAGTGCATGTACCTGCCTGTTCTTTTTATAACATATCAAAAACATCACTTCATGTCAATAAATATTTTATACCTTCATTTTCACAAATACAAAATAGTTATGTGGTTATATATAAATTTATGTAACCAATGTTGCTAAGCATTGTTTTAAATATTTCTCTATTAAACACAACAGCTCTTTATAGTTTAATTAAATACAACTCCCTTTTGTCTCTCCCATTAGATATAGAGCTACTTGAAGTCCTGAAACATATCTTGTTTAAGTATCCCTAACACCCAGTAGTATGCCTGGACCCACTTGGCACTCAGTAAATATTTCTTAAAGGCATGCATAGCCTATAAATACCTCAAGCTCATTGTTATCTTTAGGATTTTGTGTTTGTGCTTGGATACTTGGTAAGACAGAATCTAAAAATAATTCTAGCAAAAAAAGCTGGAAACTGCCTCTTCAAAGTGAACAAGGACATATCCTAGGAATTGAGATTAAGATTCTCTGATCTTTCTTAACCCCTTAAGTGACATTTTATTTCTTATTTATTTTAAAATACATTTTATTGATTTTTTACAGAGAGGAAGGGAGAGGGATAGAGAGTCAGAAACATTGATGAGAGAGAAAAATCAATCAGCTGCCTCCAGCACACCCCCTACTGGGGATGTGCCCGCAACCAAGGTACATGCCCTTGACCGGAATTGAACCCGGGACCCCTCAGTCCGCAGGCTGATGCTCTATCCACTGAGCAAAACTGGCCAGGGCTATTTTATTTTATTTTTAATATATTTTTATTGATTTTAGAGAGGAAGGGAGAGGGAGAGAGAGATAGAAACATCAATGATAGAGAATCATTGATTGGCTGCCTCCTGCACATGCCCTACTGGGAATCCAGCCCACAACCTAGGTATGTACTCTTGAGCAGAATAGAACCCAGGACTCTTTAGTCAACAGGCTGATGCTCTATCCATTGAGCCAAAGCAGCTAGGGCACCTATAGTTTTTTTTAATGAACTAATGAAAGTTGCATCTCATGATGTTCCTTGGTACATTGGAGGGAAGGGGAGTGTATTTGCATGAGGGAAAGGAGTTTCGTGGGAATAATGGCATTGACCCCTGCCCACATTTTGGAGAAACTGAAAGGTACTAGACTTTTTTTTTTAATTCTCACTGGAGGATATGATTTCATTGATTTTTAGAGAGAGAGGAAGAGGGACAAGGAGAGAGAGAGAGAGAGAGAGAGAGAGAGAGAGAGAGAGAGATCCATAGGCTGCTTCCAGTACACACCCTGACCAGGGATCAAACCCTCAACCTAGGTATGTGTCCTGACCAGGAATCGAACCCGCAACCTTTTGGCGCAAAGAACGATGCTCCAACCAACTGAGCAACCCAACCAGGGCTGAAGGTACTAGAGTCTCTTCATTGATTAGATGGTGATGACTTGGGTCTATTGGATGAGAAAGTTCCAAAGAGAAGCTCACTCAAGAAAAGAGAGAGGTGCATTCCTTTCCCACTAGGGTATACGAAGTGTTGGGGGATGCCTGGTTCTCACAAAACTCATAATTGAGGCTCTGTGGCCCTCTAAACCCAGCTGCTTTGACCCAACAATTCTGCTTTGGGGACAAAAGGAAAGCATGCAAGTAGACTTTTTTTTTCCCTTTTTTAAAATTTTTATTGATTTCAGAGAGGAAGGGAGAGGGAGAGATAGAAACATCAATGATGAGAGAGAGTCATTGACCGGCTGCCTCCTACACACCCCCTACTGGGGATGGAGCCCACAACCCAGGCATGTGCCCTTGGCAGAAGCCAGGGTCCTTCAATTCACAGGCCGACACTCTATCCACTGAGCCAAACAAGCTAGGGCAGTAGACACTTTTTAAAAATATATATATATTTTATTGATTTTTTACAGAGAGGAAGGGACAGGGATAGAGTTAGAAACATCGATGAGAGAGAAACATCGATCAGCTGCCTCCTGCACACTCCCCACCAGGTATGTGCCCGCAACCAAGGTACATGCCCCTGACAGGAATTGAACCCAGGACCCTTGAGTCCGCAGGCTCTATCCACTGAGCCAAACTGGTCAGGGCAATAGACACTTTTTAAAAAGGCCATAACCTTGAGAGTTCCAGGGATGTGGTACTCGAGTCTTGTGCAAACATCTAAACTATTATGGCTCTCATTGTAGTAGTGAAGAAAGATAGCCAACTCTCTGGGACAAATTTTCACAGTGACATCATATAATAGTGATGAGGGCATAGAAGCTTGAAACTGGGGCTTCTGGGCTGAGAAAATTTTGGCTTTCTTTTAGCCTCATTTGGACTGAGTCAGTCAGTGACCACAGTAATTGTATAAATGAGGGGGTTGGTGCTGGTTTTTAATGGGAGACATCAGAATTCCTGCTGATATGGGCCAGTGGAGTAGTGGATAATCTCTCTCTCTATATATATAAAGAGCTAGGGGCCGTCACATCCGAAACAACCGAATGGCCAACCGAACAAGCTGAGTTTGGCGACAAGGCAGGCAGGGGGTTAGTGAAGGATGACCAAACGACTGAAGAGCAGGCTGCGTGGGGCGACCAGGCCGGCAGGGGCATTAGTGAGGAATAACCAAATGACTGAACAGCAGGCTGCGTGGGGTGACCAAGTCTGCAGGGCGGGTAGTGAGGGGCGACCAGGCTGGCAGAGGGGGGAAGTTGGGGGCAACCAGGCCTGCCGGGGGGGGCAGTAAAGGGTGATCAGGCTGGCAGGGGGGGGCAGTTAGGGGTGATCAGGCAGGCAAGCAGGTGAGCAGTTAGGATCCAGAGGTCCTGGATTGTGAGAGGGATGTTCGACTGCCAGTTTAGGCCTAATCCCCAGGACATCCCCTGAAGGGTCCTGGATTGGAGAGGGTGCAGGCTGGGCTGAGGGGACCCCCCCTGCACAAATTTCATGCACCAGGTCTCTAGTTGGAGAATAAAAGAAACATGAAACATATTCAAAGCTGGCAAAGCATTTGCATGAGAAACAAATACCCTCTTTTACCCTTTACCTATCCAAGTGATAACTTGTCTCCAAGTATATCTATCAGCTATGGATATGTAATAAAACTCAGTGGTAAACATTTTTTCCTGCATGTCTGCAAGTTGCATGATCTAGGCTGAGCTCAGCTCTATTTCAAACTGCAAGTCCAGATGATTTGGCTCCTCATAGAAAGTTGTGCTCAAGCCCTAGCTGGTTTGGCTCAGTGGATGGAGCATTGGCCTGGGACTGAAGGGTCCCAGGTTCGATTCCAGTCAAGGGCACATGCCCAGGTTGCGGGCTCGATCCCCAGTAGGGGGTGTGCAGGAGGCAACCAATCAGTGATTCTCTTTCATCATTGATGTTTCTATCTCTCTCTCCCTCTCCTTTCCTCTCTGAAATCAATAAAAATATATTTTTAAAAAAGAAAGTTGTGCTCAGGTCTGCTCCACCTCTGTTCATTTTGGCACAGGCTGAGGAAGCATCAGGTACTTGGGGGACACTCTTCTTTCTGGGATGTCAGAAGCACAGGAAGGCTTGCCCTACCACGGGAGCACATTTCAAGCCTTTGCTCACAAGTCTTCTGTTGGGCAAAACAAGACACAGTTCATTCTCAAAGTTAAATGCAGTCTTTGATGGAGTAACTGCAATGTCACATGGTCAAAGCCTATAGATAGGGTTGGGGTGAAGAATGTAGCCATTATGTCCATTGATCACTCAGAGATATTAACTTCCTCTTTGAGCTTCTTGTTGTCTATTTCCATTCTCACTTGAAATTTCCCTCTTCAGAACTCATTTAGGAGTCAGATTTAGTAGAATTTGTTCTTGTGTTGTTTAGGTTTCTTTTTTTAAAAATTCACCCATTTTATTTTTTTAATTTATCTTTATTGTTGAATGTATTACAGATGTCCCCTTTGTTTTCTTTTCCCATTGATCCCCCTCCACCCCCCTCCTGCCCCTCCCAGGCCTTCACTAAACTATTGTCTGTGTCCATAGGCTATGCATATGTGCATATAAGTCCCCTGGTTAATCACCCCCACCTTCCCTCTGAAATTTGTCTGCCTGCTCCATGCTTCTATGTCTCTGGACCTATTCTGCTCATCAGTTAATTTTGTTCATTGGATTCCACGTATGAGTGTGATCATGTGATACTTGTCTTTCTCTGACTGGCTTATTTCACTTAGTATAATACTCTCTAGGTCCATGCTATTGCAAATGGTAAGAGTTCTTTCTTTTTAATAGCTGTGTAGTATTCCATTGTGTAAGCCAGTGGTTCTCAACCTTGGCTGCACATTAGAATCACCTGGGAATCTTTTTAAAATCCTGATTTCTGGGCCTCATCCTCCAGAAATTCTGTTTCTTTGTTACTAGTGTTTGGCCCCACCCCATGACAAAGAAACAGAATTTCCGGAGGATGAGGCCCGGAAATCAGGATTTTAAAAAGATTCCCAGGTGATTCTAACGTGCAGCCAAGGTTGAGAACCACTGGTGTAAGCGCACCACAGATTTTTAATCCACTCATCTGCTGATGGGCACCTGGCTGTTTCCAGATCTTGGCTATTGGCAATTGTGCTGCATATATTCTTTCTGATTGCTGTTTCTGATTTCTTAGGATATAATCCTCGAAGTGGGGTCATGATCTTTTCTCTTTAGTTAAATTGTAAGCAACTCAATATAGAGAGCATATCCAATGCTTTTTCATATTTCCTGCATGTCCTACAACAGTGGTGCGCACATATGCATATATTAGATACCAACAAAAACCTAAGTAATATATTTGTAAAAGTCACATAAGAAATGTTTCCTGGAGAAATAGAAATCTTATACTTGCTAAGGTCTTAATATAAAATTCTCATAAAAGGTAGGCTTTAAGCATACAACACCTTCTTAAAGAATTTGGCACAAACTAGACTGACTAGACTTTTTTCAAATAAATACAAATTGGAAAGCAGAAGGAGTTGTATGTTTCTGGGCGGCCTACCGCTGTAATATTAACTATTTCTGGTATAATGGCAGGGTGTCTCCTCTATAATCAAAGGAAAAAGTCCAGATTGTCAATTCTTCCAACTATTCAAATGTCTCTCAAAATAAAATTGGTGGTAAGTAACAGGCATTTTGCTTGTACTGGTTATTTTGACCTGACGGATTTGCAAATTTCTTATGAGCACAGAAAATAAAAACTGCAGCTTCTTTTTAAGTACAAATCTTGTGTGAAGCAAGATTTTTTATTTATTCATCTATTAGAAAACCACTTTGCAGTGAATGTGAGGGACAATACTTATTAGGCTAACAGCAGAATCAGAAATGGGGCATGTAGACAAATTTGCCTCTAGGATAGAATGTGGAATTACCAAAGGCTAAGAATCTGTAATGATCAATGGGGCCAAGAGCTAAAAATAGATAAGTAACATGGAGAAAAAAAAGGGAAAAGAAAAAGAAAACACTAAGAAGCCACTAACAGTGTTTAGGATGGCTATTTTGTCTCGGTTCCCTGTTGAAAATACCTAAGATCTTATTAGGAGATAGTGAGAAATTCCTCCAAATAAATCATTTTTATTTATGCACAATGTCTAACCTGCCACTATCTTCCTTTTCCATTTTAACAGGCTCAATCTCTCTCTCTCTCTCTCTCTCTCTCTCTCTCTCTCTCTCTCTCTCTCTCTCTCTCTCTCCTCTCCTTTGACTTAATAATGTAACATATTGTCAACTTATGAATATAACTAATTCAGTAAAATATGTTAATGTGATTAGTAAAAAATGAAGGTGGTTGTAATATGTAAAGCTGATTCTTAAGTATAATGCTTCCACTATTCGAATGGAAAATGTGTATTAGTATTGAAACATCCTCATATAATGCAATATACTTTCTTTGACAGAAATGCAGATTTTTTAAAATCTGTATTTTTATTGATCTCAGAGAGGAAGGGAGAAGGAGAGAGAGATAGAAACATCAATGATGAGAGAGAATCATTGATTGGCTGCCTCCTGCATGCCCCCTATTGGAGAGTGAGCCTGCAACCCAGGCATGTGCCCTGACTGGGAATTAAATAAGTGACCACCTGGTTCATAGGTCGATGCTCAACCACTGAGCCATGCTGGCCAGTTGCAGATATTTTGATGAAAGTTTTATTCCTAATTTCCTCTCAATTTTCAGTGGAATATTAGGAAAGATGTTTACTCTTTTTTTAAAATTTATTTTTTAATAATTTTTTTCTTTATTGATTAAGGTATTACATATGTGTCCTTATCCCTCCATTGCCCCCCCCCCAACACTCATGCCCTCACCCCCTTGTTGTCTGTGTCCATTGTTTAGGCTTATATGTATGCATACAAGTCCTTTGGTTGATCTCTTCCCCTTACTCCTCCCCTCCCCTACCTTCCCTTTGAGGTTTGATGATTTGATCGATGCTTCTCTGTCTCTGGATCTGTTTTTGCCCATCAGTTTATGTTGCTCATTATATTCCATCAATGAGTGAGATCCTGTGATATTTATCTTTCTCTGACTGGCTTATTTCACTTAGCATATAGACTAAGTGCCCATCAGCAGCTGAGTGGATTTAAAAACTGTGGTTTTTAAATCTACACAGTGGAATACTGCGCTGCGGTAAAAAATAAGGAATTCTTACCATTTGCAACAGCATGGATGTTTACTCTTTATGAAGGTATCTATTCAGCGTGAAACAGGAAGACCATGGCATAAGACCAGGCAGTTTTATTTGCCTATGGACTTCTTCATGATTTATCCTTCCGTATCCCCAAGTTCCAAAGGAATCCCAGAATTCATGTTCTGCATTCTAGAAAAATAGATAAAAATTATAAGAAGGCTGCCCTAGCCGGGTTTGCTCAGTGGATAGAGCGTCAGCCTGCGGACTGAAGGGTCCCGGGCTTGATTCAGGTCAAGGGCACGTACCTTGGTTGCAGGCTCCTCCCCAGCCTGGGCCCTGGTCTGGGCTCGTGCAGGTGGCAACTAATCGAAGTGTTTCTCTCATATCAATATTTCTCTCTGTCTTTCCCTCTCTCTCCCACTCTCTCTAAAAATCAGTGGAAAAATATCCCTGGGTGAGAAATAAAATTTTTTTAAAAAAATTATAAAAAGGCAAGCCTTTTTTGGGGGGACCTCTAGTATTCATGAAATTATTGTTGGTCTCAACCTATAACTCACAGCCTATTTTGAAAGTACATAAGAGATAGTAAAATATGCTATTTTTTTTGTATTAATTTACCCTGTCCTCCCATTTATCTGTTATAATTTTGGAATTCCTTTCATATCTCTACTGTATCCAAGTTTAAACAATTTCAATCTAACTTCTGATCTTTGGGAACTTGGACGAAGCCTAGGACCTATATGGGCACACGGTGTTAGTCTGCTAGGGCTGCCATATCAAAGTATCACAGACTGAGTGGCTAAAATAACAGAAACGTACTTTCTCACAGTTTCGGAGGCTAAAAGTCAGAGATCAAGCATTGACAGGGTTGATTTCTTCTGAGGCTTCGCTCCTTGGTTTGTAGATAGCCATCTTTTCACTGTGTCTTCACTTGGTGTTCCTCTATGCTTGCCTGTGTCCTAATTTTGTCTTCTTATGAGCATACCAGTCATATGAGCCACACGACCTCATTTTATCTGATCACCTCTTCAAACGCTCTATCTTCACATATAATTCTAAGGGATTGGAGATCAGGACTTCAACATAGGAATTTTGGGGGAACACAGTTCACCCATAACACATACCTCTCACTTACATGGTACAAGCATCTTTAGGCCAGTTTATCTGTAGAGAAAAAAATCTCTGTTTTAAGTCATATTTTTTTCTGAATCACATCAATATAACTATTTGCGGTTCAACATACGGTTGGTGAGCCAGAAGTGCCTCAAGGATTTTAAAAAAGTGTTTTAGATATTCCAACACATTCACCAGGTAATCCAATCCTATTGGACAGACTGCCCACCCTGACCAAGTGTCATGGAATTATTTGGGGAAAAGATTACGAGTAGAAGAATCAAGAAAAAACAAAACAAATTTTCTTCCTAAAACTCTTCTAGGTTTTCATCTAAATCATTATATGTACCTATATTTTTTAAATTTTATTTTTAAAAGATGTATTATCACAGCGAGAATGGCATCGCATAACACCTTTATCATATAAAACCCTTCTAGGTGTAATGCTGAAAATATCTGAGATATCACATTTCCTCCCTCCCTTTCTATCTTCTTGCTCCCTCTCCCCACCCTCATTTCCTTGACTCTATAATTCCCTAATTCACACATACAAGGAGGCAGGGTTAGCCTCAAGTAAACTGATTGCTAATGCAATTCATTTACCATTCATCTCCGTGATCACTCTGAGTCATCTGATGAGGACAATGAAGTTAATGAGGACACAGAAATGAAGAGAAGCAGGGAAGGATGATGATAAGGAAACAAACACAGGACTGAGAAGCATGGGGAAGAGGGTGGGCTATGACCCCAGTCAGGGGCACAGCAGGACCCAGAAGCGAGGCCAGGAATGAAGTCTTCACCCTGTGATCCTCACTGTGTTAGGACGTGGCTGATCACGTTACCCAATTGGATTTTCTGACAAAACAGAACAAAACACAAAACAAAACTCAGTTGAAGCAAAAAATGTTATTCTAAGGATAATATGTGTATAGGAATGATTATATGGCTTTGGTATGTTATTTCCTTGCTGTAAAGAAGAATACATTATTTATTTATAGAAGTAGCACAATTTCCATAGGTATGAGGAATAATTTACAAACAAAATATTAGAATCTACCAATGTAGAAAGCAGCAAGTTGTCATGGGGAGGATGCTTTTTTAAAATTTTTTCCAGAAGAATGAAAAGTGCCAGCATGCTGTCACAGGGGATAACTGTGCAGTTGTTTGCAGGTCATGTTGTTCAGTAAACTGGCCCAATGCTATTAAGAATTATAGAAAGCACATTTGTTTTTCTGCTTGATGACCAGAAGTAATTTCAATAGATTCCTGAATATTGTCTCCAGGCAAGCCAGGAACATATGGGAATTATTTTTACTTGTTAATAATTTTGTTGCTGATGGGAATTGCAAAGAGGATTTATTTTAATCATTTTAGGACTTATTAAAGGGGCTGCTCATAGCTGGGGGCTGAGAGGATTCGTTACTTCTGGTGAGCTCACTAGCAGTGAAAGTGGGATTTTGTCTGTCAGGAGACAACATACCCACTCTCACTGTCCCAATAGCATAGCGTAAAAGGAGTCTGATGACAGATCAATACGTACCAAGAACATCTCTTATTGTTCTGAATGTTTCTCAGCAAAGCAAAACTCACTAAAGCAGTTAAAGTGCTGGGTTTGGCTTGGGCAATTATTAATTCTATGGTCCTGGGCAAATTACTTCACCTTTCTCTTTATCTGCAAAAATGGTGATAACAACAGCAACTCCCTACTTACAGTAGCATTTTGAAGGTCAAATACGATGATGTGTGTCAGTTTTACAGCACCAGGCCTGAGTGAATGCTCAATAAATCACAATAATTCTTTGTAATATCATTATTGCTATTGTTATGCTTAAAATCTATATCTACTTCATTATACATGTTAGAAAGAGGAGCCCAAACTTACAGATTATTGAGAGGAGAATAAGCCTAGGACTAGAATTTTGATGGTATACATTGTAAAATAATGGGTTTGCAGTTTGGAAAACAGAATTTACAACATTTTCTGCGTAGAAAATTCATGATGTTCTAATACTCTCCAGTTCCTTGAATTATCTACTTATCAACTCAAGATATATTGCCATGCTTTGTTTTATTTTGCTTGTTCCTTTGCTACTCAAAAATATTATTCCTATCTAAAGGTTTGTGGTATTTTCTTCAGTTATTTATAAAACGTGAAGTTTATATGATCAGATTGAGTCTTTTTTTTTTTTGAATTTTAACCAGCCCAACCATTTCCTAAAATTAAACATCTGTAATCATTCCATTGAATAAGCAGGTGTATAATTATAAAGCAACTTGATTTTGCCTCTCAATACCTCTTTAAATGTATTCTGTGGGGCTGGTTCTTTTGTTGGCTTTTGATGAAATTTGAGAAAAGTATCATGATTTTGATGGTAACTTTTAGGTAATAAACTTTTAGTCAATAACGAATTTGTCCTGTCAAAACATTAACTTTCTTATGAAGGTAAAGCTTCCCTCTTCTAGTCAGCTCACGGCAGGCTGGTGGCCAGTGGTTCTGTGTGGTTTGTTCTTTTTCCTCTTGTAGCTTAATCCCTCTACCCCGAAAGCAATTGCAGATCACTCTAGAGCTAAGGAAGGCAGAAGGATCAAGGGGACAAGAATATTCTTGCTTACCTGCCATCATTTGGTGATCTAGCATCAATGCTTTCTTGATCTGCTAGGGGTTTAAAGCTGAGTCTTTTGAGGGACTTTATTTTTCTATAAATATATTTTTATTGATTTCAGAGAGGGAGGGAGAGGGAGAGAGAGATGGAGACATTAATGATGAGAGAGAATCATTGATTGGCTACCTCCTGCACCCCCCTCCCCCCACTGGGATCTGTGCTGTGCTCAGCAAGGCCAGAGGTGAATCTGAGGGGTGATGGTGAAGGATTAAAGAAGACAGACAAGAGAATAAAGCTGGGTCTAGGTGGGGCACTGCTCTCAGATGGAGAGACAGTGGCGCAGCCTGAAAACCAAGTCTTTATTTTATAGCCAGATTCCACGAGGCAAAGTAAGGGCGTGGTCAAGATGTTTACAATGTTATCTTGGGTTTCGAATCTACTCAATTACATGCACCTGAACTCTATCTTGCTGCACCTCCCGCAGCCTACCTTACTTTGCCACCTGGGACCACAGGTTCGGACCATAAAGTCAAGCTTACAACCATAGCCTTTGGCTATAATTGCCCTCCAAGCTGGGACTTGCACATAGCTTTGCCATAAGAGGATCTTGCCCTCTCATTAGTCCGAGGCTAGAACCTGTCCAAACGCTGTAGCTGCTCTCCACAGGGATCAAGCCCGCAACCTGGGCATATGCCCTGACTGGAGAATTGAACCATGACCTCCTGGTTCATAGGTCCACACTCAACCCCTGAGCCATGCGGGCTGGGCTTTTGGGGGCCCTTATGGGTTCATCTGAGACCCTGTGGCATTTTGCCTCTCTCTCTCTCATTGTTGGGGATCTCTAGCACTTACTTTCAGTTCCTTTGATCGAGCAAATGCATCTCTGCCCTTGGCTGGCTATTAACTCCTTCCTCAGCACTTTCAGATTCTTTCTATTTGTCCCTTCAGTGCATTCTTTTGGACAAGCTGAAGCTACACTAACTCTCTCATGTGTAGATTACATGTTTCTCCTAAATTATTCTAGGACTGCACATGATCACCCATGAAGCAATCTTTCTTTCACTCCTATTTGAAGCTTTGAAGAAGCACATAGCCCCATTCTGGACCCTTACATTTTTAGGGTTGAGTCCAACTCTTGTCCAGTGTGTTTCTCAACCTGCAGGAGAAATATATGGAGCTTTTCAGGTGGTCTCATTATACTCCCTTCCCTAGGTTTGAGAAAAGCAATCACAGCAAATCAATTTGTTTTTCCAAATTTCTTCTGTTATCCAACTACTTTTATTCTTCAATATCCTCAGTTGGGGTGTGGGGTTAAGAGTAGAATAACAGGTTATTTTGATTTGACTCTAAACTAAGGATAACATTATATTATTCTGGAAAATACCATTATTATGTGAGTATATCACAAATAAAACAAGAAGCTTTATTCTAAATTCACTTATAATTCTGCACTATGTCCCATTTTCCCCTATTTTCTTTACATGATCTCATAGAGAGAAATATATATTATGTAATAAATATATAAACATAAATAAATAAATAAAATTGTGGTATAAAGCACATAACATAAATTTACAATCCTAACCATTTTTAAGTATTAAAATTCAGCAGTGTTAAGTGTATTCACATTGTTGTGAAACATGGACCACATTTTAAACATCCCATTTTATACTGAAAAAAAAAAATCCAGCCTTTTCTATGATTAAGTTTTTTTCTTTTTGTTAATCCTCACCCCAGGGTATATTTTGCATTGATTTTTAGAGAGAGTGGAAGGGAAGAAGGAGGGAGGGGGGGGAGAGAGAGAGAGAGAGAGAGAGAGAGAGAGAGAGAGAGAGAGAACATGGATGTAAGAGAGACACATCAATTGGTTGCCTCTCTCACATGCCCCAACCGGAGCCAGGGATTGAACCAGCAACCCAGGTATGTGCCCCTGACTGGGACTTGAACCTGAGACCCTTTGGTCCACGGGCCAATGCTCTAACCACTGAGCAAACAGGCCAGAGTTCTGTGATTAACTTTTTAATAAACATTTTGATTACTGATTGTTAAACATTTAATCAGGTGACTTCACATAAAGGGGAACTGGTACCAGTACAGACACGGCCAACAAGGAGGTAGAATCTCATTTTTAGTACCTATAACAGTACCCAGCCTCATGGAGATTGTCATTGGAAGGAGAGGTAGGAACTGAAATAGCTCTTGAAGCTTCAGCTTCCTGAGTCTCCATTCCATAGCTATCCCATTAATAAAACTTGAGTGTTCCTAGTCTGCTGGCTTCCTTTGAACTGATATTATCTGCTTATTTTTTTCCCTCTGTTTCATGTGTCCTTTTTTCAGACATCAGAATTTTGGTTTTCTCATAGTTTCTGGTTCATAATAATTTCTGTTTACTGCCTATGGCTCTGAAAAGTGTCCATAACTCCAGCTCATCCTCCCACAGAGAAATTCCTCTTTCTCTTGGTCGTGGTATTTCCTAATTTATATTTTCAAGAAAGGAAAATGGATTGTCTTTGCTTATCTTTTCATACTATGTTGCAGAGTCCGCCAAAAGATTGGCTACTCTTGAGTCAAGATGTGGCCATATATGGCTGCCCTTTGAGTAGAGGCCGGGGGTGGGGGGGTGGGGGGGTGGGTCCTGAGAAGGAGCCCTGGGTGTAGCAGGAAACATGATTAATTTTATGTACATAATACAGATCTTTGTGTGCATGCTTAAACAAGAGTAAGTCTTTCTATATTCACTTTTTCAGTTTTTGTCAAAAAATAGGAACTTGTATAGGAGATGGATACTAACAAAGACTCTCTGAGAGCAAAGGATTGAAAAAAAAGGCTGCTGAGTTTCTGATTATAGTGGATTTTTTGAGGAAGGGGCTGTTTTTCTGGTTTGGGTTCCCCGAGCAACAGGCCTGAAACAAGAATGCTATGGCGAATAGTTTATTTGGAAGACAACAGGAAACACTGGTAAGGAAAGAAGGAATGAGACAACACAAGAATGACAACCAGTAAAAAAGTGCATTCTTTTTTTTTTAATTTAAATTTCTTTATTTATTGCTAATCCTCACTGGAGGATATTTTTTTCCATTGATTTTTTTAGAGAGGGTGGAAGGAAAGGGAGAGACAGAGAGAGAGGAAAAAAAAAAAGCATCGATGTGAGAAAAAAAAATCAATGTGAGAGAAAGACATTGATTGGTTACTTCCCACACACACCCAGACCAGGGCTGGGGATCGAGCCTGCAACCTAAGTGTGTACCCTTGACTGGAATCAAACCCAGGACCCTTCAGTCCACTGGCTGATGCTCTATCCATTGAGCCAAACTGGCCACAGCAAAAATGTGGATTCTTAAGTAGTTATTACCATGGCTTATTCCACTGGTTAATTCTAGGAAATGTACAACACATCTCAAAGTTATTTCAAATGAGGACTCAGGAGGCTGGATCCTCTGCCAACTCTTTATCATTGGTTAAAGGCTGCTTCTGAGCCATTGATTCCCTGGCACTTGTAGCTTTCCCTGAGCTCAGCTAATAGCTCCATGCCCAGTAGAAAGCCCTCAAACCACGAATCACAGGGGTTTTCAGTCAGCAGCCTTGAATATGCAGGGTCAAGAGCAGAGTAGAAATGGGCAGGATATGGACTGCATTTATCCCAACATTCCTTTCCACCTTCTCCTTTCTTGAATGAAACCTGATTTTATTCAAGTATTCATCTCTTAGGGAAGGTGACCTTACCTAAAACTCAAGAGAAAATCTGGATTAATCTTAACTATTCATGGTGATAGTATTCCTTGTGCCTGCTTTTTGGTGTAGGTGTGGACATGTGGTGCAATATGGCTTGACATGTTTGATGAGGTTGGCCAAAGGACCTCTGGGAAGGGTTTCTTCTTTCTTATAGATTCATAGGAAAAGGAAGCATTGTATTTTGCACTAGACATGCCACATATCCATGTGTCACTTGGAAATGTAAGACCCACCTTGGTACCATGAGCCCTGAACTAACCAACCCTAAAGATGCCCTATCTTGGGATTTCTCATTTTGAGAAATGACAACTTTTCTTGATGATATAAATCATTTTGAGTAAAGTTCATTGTTATTTGCAGTCAAAGACCTCCTAATTGGTACAAAAATAAAGTGTTGTATCCCGCATGAGCCCCCCCCCCCAAAAAAAAATAAAGTGTCGTAAGTACAAGATGAGAAAGCTCATTTCTTGAAGTTTACAAAAAAGTTTATTAAGAGACTAGTGGCCTGGTGCACAAATTTGTGCACATTGAAAGGAAATTAATTAAATTAGAAGAAATACTTTAATATCGCTATTTGCCCTTTCTCTATAATAGAAGTGTCAACCAAGTTCATGATCAAAAATGACAGATGGAAACACACGTGTGCAACTGGCACCAGTGAGAGCTTTATATGTATTGTGCATGCACGAGTCAACTTAGCCTTTTGTAGATATAGAATAAACTTGCTTAATTAGACCTGCTTTCTGATTTTGCTAAACTTTTTCCAGCCCACTGAAGCATGGCAACTTCTCTTTCAGGTAATTGTCAGCAACACAGCAGTAAATATCAACACAAAGCAGATTATTATTGCAGATCATGCAGGGAGAACAAAGGGTAAAATATTTAACTGCAGCAGTGTTTGACTATATTCTGGATAGCAGTGAGAAAACCTGAAGTCATTTTCAAGGTCCACCATTTCTTACTTCTTTTCAGTCGGGTCAAGTTTCTAAGCTTTCTAAATCTCCATTTTCCGTCTAATGAAAATAGGGTTCCACTGAGTCTCCTATCTACCTATCCCAGGACTTCTGTGAGGATCAAATGAGATGAGGCACAGGAAAATGCTTCACAGACATTTGGTTAAAGTGTAAATGTTTCCACCTGGCTATAAAGCAAGTCGTGTTCCTGGGCTGAAGAAACTCCAAGGAGGCTAGTCACTAGGGAGAGGAAGCTGGGCGTTGCTACATAACATTATTACCCGGTGCCCACAGTGACAGTTTCCGGGCTGGCCATGGGATCTTAGCAGTGTCGGTTGCTATTTGGTGGGCTGTCACTCCAGGTGGCGGGGCCTGAGTCCTACTTGGGGGAAGCTGAGTGTTGCTTTGTCAGCCAGGTCCATGTTGCCGTTTCTCTGTAAATGGCAAGTGTGCATCATGGTAGCTCCTGCATTGAGCGTCTGCCCCTGGTGGTCAGTGCACATCATAGCGACTGGTCAGACAGTGGAAAGGACACTTAGCATATTAGCCTTTTATATATATACACTAGAGGCCCGGTGCACAAAAATTTGTGCACTGGAGGGGGGTGTCCCTCAGCCAAGCTTGCCCCCTATCACATACTGGGAGCCCTAGGGGATGTCCTACTACCTGCTCCCTGCTCCCCTTGGGGAGTGGGCCTAAGCCACAGTCTGGCCTCCCTTTGTGGGAGTCGACCTGGCTGATCAGGGGAAGGCACCAGCCCCATCACCGCACTGTGGCAGCCACTGCCAGTCATGGCAGCCACCAAGGTGTTTTCATCAACAC
Organism: Myotis daubentonii; assembly: GCF_963259705.1. Taxonomy (NCBI): domain Eukaryota; kingdom Metazoa; phylum Chordata; class Mammalia; order Chiroptera; family Vespertilionidae; genus Myotis; species Myotis daubentonii. Next base: position 123,244,503 of record NC_081861.1, on the reverse strand, counting down.
AGACTCCAGTCCCTTTACCATGAAAAACTGACAACTTTCTTTAGGCATTTTCAAGAAGTGTCTTTCATAGGATATGACATTTCTTTTCTTTCTTTCTTTCTTTCTTTCTTTCTTTCTTTCTTTCTTTCTTTCTTTCTTTCTTTCTTTCTTTCTTTCTTTCTTTCTTTCTTTCTTTCTTTCTTTCTCCTCACCTGAGGATATGTTTCCATTGATTTTTAGAGAATGTGGAAGAGAAAGGAAAAGACAGAGAGAAACATCAAAGTGAGAGGAACACTTTGATTGGTTGCCGCCTACATGAGCCCTGACCTGGGCCCGGGCCAGGGAGGAACCTGCAACCTAGGTAGATGCCCTTGGTCAGAATTGAACCCAGAATCTGCATTGGGCAGGCGAGGCATTGCCCACTGAGCCAAACAAGCTAGGGCAGGATATGACATTTCTTAACCCTCCAGCAGCAGACCTTCCTTTTTTTCTCCAGGAGTGTGGTAAAAAAACCCCTAGATTACCTATTTGGACTCTCATTGCCCAAGTTACTAAGAATATTACCAGTGGCATACAGGGAGCTTAACCAATCAGCAGTCAGAAAAGGTGCTTCCTCTGTACTTCACACCAATTGCCAGCTTGGCCCCTGCCCAGGCCTAACACCTCTGGCGAGTCATTAGCCCTGGGCCGGGGCACCCCCAGCTCCCCGCCGCCGCCATCAACGATCGCTGGCTCAATGATTGCTGGCTGGCTCCTCCCTGGCCCAAGCCTAAAGCCACTGGCTGAGGTGTTAGGCCTGGGCCGGGGTCCCCCCCATGCTCCCCGCCATCACCGCCATCAACAATCGCTGGATGGCTCCTCCCTGACCCAGGCCTAACGCCTCAGGCTGAGGTGTTAGGCCTGGGCCAGGACACCCCCAGCTCCCTGCCGCCGCCGCCACCAAGGATCGCTGGCTCAACGATCGCTGGCTGGCTGGCTCCTCCCTGACCCAGGCCTAAAGCCTCAGTCCATGGCTTGGGGCTGACATATGCAAATTAGCCGCCATCTTGGCTGGCAATTAATTTGCATATCTCGCTGATTAGCCAATGGGAAGGGTAGTGAAGTTACAGTTGATTACCATGTTTCTCTATTATTAGATAGGATATATATATATATATATATATATATATATATATTAGGATAATATCAGTCAATATGTTGTAATGATTCCTTTTTTAATGTATTTTTTATTGATTTTTTACAGAGAGGAAGGTAGAGGGATAGAGAGTTAGAAACATCGATGAGAGAGAAACATCGATCAGCCGCCTCCTGCACACCTCCTACTGGGGATATGCCCACAACCTAGGTACATGCCCTTGACCGGAATCGAACCTGGGACCTTTCAGTCCACAGGCCGACGCTCTATCCACTGAGCCAAACCGGTTTGGCTGTTGTAACGATTCTAACTCCCTTTGTTTGACACTTACACCCCTCTTAGAGAACAACATTCAAAGCCTTTGCTGATGATTGATCATGGGGTGTAGAACAGCAGTTTATTCAATCTTAACCCTTGATTATATGTCATTCAATAGACTGTGATTAAATAGGAAGCACGCATAAGTGCTTTTTCTACATACTGCAGTACAATGGTTGTCTTGAAGAGAGCTCATGTGCCATTGGATGAGCTGCCAGCTGAACTAACTACTTCTTTTTCCTGAAAACTATTTGTACTTGAAAGAAAGATACAGGAAAAATGATGGCTACACAGATTTGGGTATTTGGCAATTTCTGATAAGCGAATGAAGTGAACCTGATACTTCAAGGAAAACGGCTGACAATATTTATTGCCAATGATAAAATTTGAGCTTTCAAGTAAAATTTTGAGTTTTGGAAAACTTTTACCCACTAAGATAGTTTCCCAATGATTAAAGATACTTTTGATGAGGTTAGGGGTGATATTAACTAATATAAATTTTTTGCCTGGCTGGTGTGGCTTAGTGGTTTAGTGTCAACCCATGAATGAACCAAGAGGTCACTGGTTCGATTCCAAGTCAGGGCACAGGCCAAGGTTGTGGGCTTGATTCCCAGTAGGGGGCATGCAGGAGGCAGCTGGTCAATGTTTGTCTCTCATTGATATTTCCTTCTCTTTATCCCTCTCCCTCTCTCTCTAAAAAATCAATAAAACATATTAAAATTGTTTTTAGATGAATTAATAAATGGATATTTTATAAATTCTTTTAAATTTAGAATACAACAGATATTAGTAAATATAACCCACATAAACAAAAGCTCTTTGCAGGGTCCTGTGACAAAAAAAAATTTGAAACAATTTTAGGAAGTATAGAGGAAAGGGTTTGGAAGTTGTGAATGAGTCGGGGATGGAATCAGAAGAGAGATGTGCAGAGCTTTACAATGATGAAGGTTTAGAGCATTGTGGATAAACCGAGACCTGGGCTGGTAATTGACAAAAACAGAAATAGAGGGTATGATGGGATTAGAGCTAGTGATCTTGAAATAAAGAATGGTACAGAGGTTGAGAGGTTATGTAGGAGGAAGGATGGGAGAAATTTCTCTAAGTATAGGCATTCTGGGCTCCCTTTTGACCCCTGGAGGTCAGTGGGAGGAAATAATAGATCTAAAGCGATGTACTAATGTGTACCACATTGTCATGGCTTTTGATGTTTATTAAAACAACAATAAATAAAAGTAAAACATTTAGTTTCAAAAGGACTTTCTTCAGAGAGGCACACATTTCATGTTTTTAAATTTGGGGGATGAAGACTTGATGAAATTTTTGCTCTTCAGGAGGTCCATGAGCTTTACTGGAATCCAGGGTACATATTGGCATGTCTGAATGAATGAAACTCAGATTATCGGGGAGAATCTTGCCCAATGTGCTATATATTAGTGAATGTTCCAGACATATTTCAGCTGTCCAGACTGCACATAAAAACTGAGTGATGGCAACCCTCAGAATGAAGAATAGCATTTACTGAAACTGAAAATCCTAAGACTTCTGGATTCAGAATCCCCAATGTCCAGCCTGAGCCTTGATATTACACCAGCTTTCTTATAGAATGTGTGATCCTTGCTCCTTAGATGACAAGTCCTGCCTATTTGACATTTAAGCTTCCAAATGTAGCTACTCTTCAGAAGAAATCTTATTCATTATTTGCCAATAGAAAAAGAATGATGGATTAAAGTAAATACATGCTGTCAATAATTATTTAATGCCACTATGCACAAAGAATGATCCATGTCAAACAGCTCTGAATTAATTAAACAAAGACAGAAACTAAATTTCCAAGTTTCTGGAGTAGGCACGTTACATATATGATTATATAATATAATAATATTTATTTGAGAAAGGGAGATGGGTAAAACTACTACCAAAACCAAAGCCAAAAAAACCCTAAAAGATATGTTTGAGCCCGACCGGCATAGTTAGTGGTTGAGCATCGACTTATGAACCAGGAGGTCACAGTTCAATTCCTGGTCAGGGCACATGCCCAGGTTGTGGGCTCGATCCCCAGTGTGGAGGCGTGCAGGAGGCAGCCAATCAATGATTCTCTCTCATCATTGATGTTTCTCTCTCTCTCTCTCTCTCCCTCTCTCTCTCTCTCTTTTCCTTCTCTCTGAAATCAACAAAAATATATTTGGGAAAAAAAGATATGTTTGAATCAACTGAGCAATAATTCTAATTCTAAAACCCGTTGGGAACTTGAAAGGATATTTCCTTCCTGGGATGCCTCTTCTGTGCTAGACCCTCTATTTCCTTCAACAATTTTTGAAGTATTCTTTGCCTCTTTTCATAGGTGAAGAAAGTTGAGGAAAATTCCCCAGGATTAAAGATCTAGAAGGTTGCACAACTGAGAGTAAAGCCCTAGATATCTTTATCCTTGAAGGCCATTCTTTTTATGATTCCTTGGAAACTCCTTACTCTGATCTTATGGAAAACATACCCACTAACTGTAGAGAAATATGAGAGGATTACACATTGCTTCAACTATTGTTTCTTTTTCATATCATCAACTTAAAAAATATCTTCATCTCCATTTCTATTGTTTCTTGAAATAGCTGAGGAGTAAGGAAGTATTATTTTTTAAAATATATTTTTATTCACTTCACAGTGGAAGGGAGAGGGAGAGAGAGAAACATCAATGAGAGAGAATCATCGATCGGCTGCCCCCTGCACACTCCCTACTGGGGATTGAGTCCACAACCTGGGCATGTGTTCTGACTGGGAATTGAATAGTGACCGCCTGGTTCATAGGTCAATGTTCAACCACTGAGCCACACTGTCTGGGCAGGAAGTATTCTTTAGGAAAACAAACACAGGATTTGAAAAGACCACCCTATAAATCAGTAATATGGCTGCTGTTTGCTCCTTTGTCCATTGGGCCAAATCTTTTACCCAGACATGGTACTGGGTTCTAAGACCTCATTTTTGCTACCTGAAAATAGATGACATAATATAAATCCTCTATGCTTTGTATTTCTAACTGTGAAGCAAGGAGACACATCATCACTCTCAAAACAGTCATCCACTGGATACCCAGCTCTGTAGTGTGGACTTCAGAGAAAAGATTCCTCTTTAAGGGCTTTGAGTTAACTTTTCATGGTTAGTTTCATAGTTGCTATGAATATAATTCTTTCAAGTGTTCATCCGAGTATAGGTAACACATTTTAACTACTTACTTGATCTGCTGTCCTTATTTCAGCAGCCTTCTCCTCTGTTCTCAAAATCGCCTGCTCCACTCTGAACTTCTATTATCTTTTGTCCTTGTAAAGTTCCCACAGTGCCTTAATTAGGCTTTACACTGGGCACTACTTCCTATAAGTTAGATAACTTCTTAACTCTTAGTTTCCTTTCCTGAAAACTAGGAATACAAATACTATCTGCCAAAGTTGTCAGAAGTAAAAATGGTAATATTTGTAAAGCCATTAGTCCAATGCCCAACTCAGTAAGTGCCAGCTGTTATTATTCTTATTAATAATCATGTTATACATTATAAAACAATCCCAGTTTTAAGCTATCTAAAGTTTTATTTTACTGAAGTGTTTACTCTTTTTTAAAAGAAAAAATTTATACTATAGTTTCCAAAAGAATTAGCGAAAGATTACCATTAAAGGCATGTTAAAAATAAGGCTTAAAAATAGGGATAAAAATCAAAAGTCTGGCAAAGTGAACGGCCTCAGAAACATAAAGCCACCACGGATTCTCCCCATCCGTATCTGAATGTCTTTTTTTTTTTTTTTTTATCAGAGGAATGTCGGAAATGATTGTTTTGGGAAACTTGACAATGCTCCAAAAACATTCCCCTTTGCTCTGCTACATTCTTTCCTCAATTCGAATGTACATACTGCTTTCTTCCCCCTTGGTTCTTATCACTCCTATTTGGTTTAAACCTTTCCACTTGGCCCCCTGAGCATCATTTCATGGTGTCCTCAATCTCCTCACAAAATGTTCCTTCTCATTAGGAAAATTCTTGAACATACAATCTTCTGACCCTACTCGGCCACACAAGAATAGGCCTTGGGCCTGAAATGCTTCCTTACCAAGAGACAGAGAGTCCTCACAGCTTGTGATGGGTTTATTACTGTGTGTGGGAACATCTTTTTCTGTTTTAGACTCAATGTGTGCTCCTTTGTTCTGCCTGAGCGTGTGTCATGTGGCACCTGGCCAACCCCACTACTATATCTGTCCCCTGTGGAGAGGGGATGATACCCTTTGTTCTGTGGCACAAGAAGGGTGCTCGCAGGCCTGGAGGGATCTACTGGCCTTAGGAGACTCACGTTCATTACGGATTAAGCTAATCTTGCCGTCTCTTCTCTCTGTGAGTAAGGTGTTGTTCCATCCAGTGTCGGACTGTATTGCTTTCGTTGATGACTCTGATACCAAGATGCAGTGGGTGGAAGTGTTGGGATTTCTACTCCTGATAACTGGCACTTGCTGGACACTTCTGCCTTGCCCTAACTAAATCCTCCAAAGGTATTTCTTTCCTAATGGATGAGTCTTCTCTAACTGCCTACTAACTCAGGGTTGGGTGTTGGTATTGGCTTCCTCAGGGGAGAGTCTGCTCTTCATTGTACTTTTGCATTCTTTTGTGCCTGTTCTTCTGAAGCTCATGACTTCTATCTGCCTTCCCCAGTACTTTTCTTGTGGCTGTTCTTGGACTTATTGTTCATGTCATTATCTGTTGGATATTTGATACCTGGCTCACAACATTTTTTTCTACCCTGACATCATTGTGGTAGAATGAACAGGGAAGCCGTATATAACAAATAGATCTCTTCCTATCTTGATCTGAACTTCAGTGAATATCACTTCCATTCCACTCAGCCAGCTATTCTCATAAAAATACCCTGTCACCACTTAGAATTGTTTCTCCTTTTAAATCTTAAAAAATTGCCTACCTGACCTTTTCACTCCACCCCACAGTTCTTCCAGTTCCCTGCTTTCATTTTCCCACCTTCCCTTTTCTTTGATCTCATTGAGACCTTTGGTCTTATGACCCCTCTAGTTTATTCTTCTCAGTTCTCTTATGATCCCCTTATCCATAGATCATCACTTTCTCCATTCTCTTGACAATATCCTTATTCAGCATGTGCCATTGTTCCAAGAAGAAACAAACAAATACATTAAAAGCCCGGCAACCCTCTCTGTATGTCATTGGAACTTTAAATCTGGGCCCCTGTGTACCTATAGACATAGTTGCATTTTCTTAGCATGATGCCACTGCAAATCTATGATTTCCATCCTTAGCTGGCTGTCAACATTGATTCTTTCCCATTCATTTCAGCACCTGTGTCCATCTCCACTCTGTTCAAATTTACTACACCATCTCTTCACTCTCTTTGTATACAATTCTGGCTACTACTGTGTATCTTATAAAGGAAAATAAAAACTAACTTCTTCAGCTCCTGCTAAAGAAAACTTCCTGTCTCAATGGGAAGGGTGCCTTATAGCTAAGACTAAGCTTTCACTCATACTCTGGATGCCAGTGACTCCTGACTTCTTAGGAATTATATTTTCTAATTTTGTCCACTGTCTTGTGTCCCATTCTATAAACTAAACAAAACCCTCAAACTTTCTCTTGAAAGCCACTATACTCTTTCTTTCCTTTCATAGCCATACTTCATGATGGTGTTACTTATATCTTGATCCCTTCATTTCCTTATTTCCTCAACCCACTGAGACTTTAAAGTTGTTCTTAGAATTGGTTCTGAGCTTGTAGGAATGAAAAGGGCAGTGGAAATAGGGATACTGTTTTATTTTATTTTATTATTATTTTTAAATATTTTTATTGGTTTCAGAGAGGAAGGGAGAGGGAGAGAGAGATAGAAACATCAATGTTGAGAGAGAATCAACGGCTGCCTCCTGCACACCCAACACTGAGGATGGAGCCCATAACCTGGGCATGTGCCCTTGACTGAAATCAGACCTGGAACCCTTCAGTCCACAGGCTGACGCTCTATTCACTGAGCCAAACAATCTAGGGCTAGGGATACTGTTTTAAGTGATTGTTCAAAGGAAATTCCTTTTCAACAAGAGAGAAAAAGGTCCTGTCCCTAAAATTCAAAAGGAAGTGATTGATTTTCAATTTTATAACAGAGATATTGGTCAATATTATAGGTATTTTATAAAATATGAAGAAATGTTCTGCGTTTGTGTCCATTGTTTCAACTAGCAACTGGGGAACATCAAGTGTATGATTGCACTTTCTGCTGAAAAACTGTTAAAACAGCCAGTTTGTGCTTTTGAGAGGAAAGCTATACATAGCTATGTGAAAGGAAATCTCATTGGAAATGAGTCTGGAAGCAGTGAAAGGAGGGCTCTCATGCACGCACTTGTTGCAGTTACTGTAAGTACCCCAGCAGGGAGAAGCTTGCTTTACATACTCCGGCAGGAAGAAGATTTTATACCTGCCCAACCACAACCTAGCTAATGAGAAGTTATCAGGACTCCGTCCACTTGCTAGTGTCCAAAGTACTGTCTTTTAAATTTCCTCCTTCCCTCAATAAAAGAATGTTCCTCTCCTCTGTTCTCTGGACTTGCCTGTGGTTTACTTTTTTTTTTTTACTTAAAAAAAATAGGTTTTTATTGATTTTTTAGAGAGAGAGGAAGGGAGAGGGAGAGAGAGATAGAAACATCAGTGATGAGAGAGAATCATTGATCGGCTGCCTCCTACATGCCCCCTACTGGGGTTTGAGCCTGCAACCCAGGCATGTGCCCTGACTGGGATCGGACCAGCGACCTCTTGGTTCCTGGGTCGACAACCATTGAGCCACATTGGCCTTGCGTGGTTATATATATATATTAGACTTTTCTAAATAATATATAATCATATATAATCAACCCTACCTTGGGTGAAGTATCAGAGTATCAGTAGAAAGAAAAGAAACTTCCTCAATAAAAATAGTTTTGAATTTGTAAAAGTTTACAAAATCATGGAAAAGATACTGGAAAAAGTTAAGGGTGGGGCTTATCTATTGCCTACAGTTTAGTTCCTTATAACAATTATTCATTAGTATTTTTGGGTGTGTATGTATGCACGTGTGTGTATGAATAAAAGTAAAATAAGAATTTAAGAAGCATCACTATGTATATTTTTCAGAAATAATGTATAGAGCATGATTCATTATATTTAAAAGCTTCAGGTTATAATTACTGAAATTTGTAGTACAGGTGGTAAAATGTCTAGGAGGGAAAGTTGGCTGGAACTAGCCATGACCTTGCTCAGGTATATATTTTGGGTAAATTCACACACCAGGATGCCAATAGATTAAGGTATTGAAATAACTGCCAATGTGTGTATAACTGCACTTTCACTTGTGATCAATTCAATGCATAATCCAAAGTTTGCTTTGCTGAGTAAGACACAAAGCTGAGGATAATGCTATGGAAAGTCCCTCAGCTAAACTAGATGAACACATCTTTCTACTCAAGGAGTTGCTTTATTACTGATACCAGGGTATTTGAAGCCCCTTGGCAAGCACTTCCTTTGAAAGAGCTGTGGATCCATTGTTAAAATTTCATACGTATTCATCATTTTATTTATGCTCCACTGTGATGTTCTGTAAATACCACTTTCTCTTTGTATCTCTTGGGACCATATTCTGTGTTGCAGTTTTGGCATACATAAATTCCTGTTTTGCCTGGGGCAGTTTTCTCAAGGCTGGCTTTACATTAGAATCACCTGAGGAGCCTTTAAATATATCAATTTAATCAATTAAAGCAAAAGCCCTGCCCTGGGGCTCAAGCATTGGCAAGTTTAAAAAACTTCCCAGGGGATTCTTTTTTCCATTGATTTTTAGAGAGTGGAAAGGAGGGGGAGAGACACACAGAGAGAAACATGGATGTGAAAGAAACACATGGATCAGTTGCCTTCCGCACATGCCCCGAGCAGGGCCAGGGATCCAAGCCTGCAACCTAGGTAAGTGCCCTTAACCAAAATCGAACTCGGGACCCTTCGGCCTCCCAACCGGCTAGGGAAAAACCTTCCCAGCAGATTCTGGTGCATAACCAGGGCTGGAAACACTGGGCTAGAGCCTAGGAGAAGGCTACTTATTTAACTTTTTTAATCTATTTCCTCCCTCAGGGTCGATTGATTAACTTATAATTCTACATAGCACCTTCCTGTGTTTATTTTCAGAAGGCAGTCTGTTTACGTATCTTCAAGTTCTTGGGGCTATCTCTTTGTGGCCTCAAAGAAAAGTCAATAAGAGACAAATGATTTAAACTGATTTAACTTTGCCAAGTTAGGGCATTTTCTCACTCTTTCTCAATATTTGAATGTGCAGTGTTTCTCAACCTTGACTGAACTTGTGTGCTCTTGATTGTACCTGGGAAATGTTGAAACTATTGATGCCCTTGTAGGATCCAATACTAAACATTCTAATGAAATTGATCTGAGGTGCAGCCTGGACATTGGGATTAAAACCTCCCACAAAACAACCCCCCCCCCATGGTGCTATAATAGACTCTTAGCAGAAAACTTGTAAAGATTGGTAAACTACCTGTTAGGTAAATGATATGCCTAATCCATGCTCAAACTGAGGCTGAAAATTCAGCAATTCCCCTGGAAGTCAGTTAGCCTTGGTTACATCTGGGAATTGCTTAGGACCAAGGAGCTTTAAAAAGTACTGAAGCCTGCCCTAGCTGGTTTGGCTCAGTGGATAGAGCGTCGGCCTGTGGACTGAAGGGTCCTAGGTTTGATTCCAGCCTAAGGCCACATGCTGGGGTTGCAGCCTCAATGCCCAGTAGGGGGCGTTCAGGAGGCAGCCAATCAATGATTCTCTCTCATTGTTGATGTTTCTCTCTCCCTCTCCCTTCCTCTCTGAAATCAATAAGAATATATTTTTAAAAAAGTACTGAGTCCTGGCCCAGCAATTAGTTGTTATTAGTCTGCTGTGTAGCCTGGGTTTCAGGGCTCTCAAAAGCTTCCCTGGTGATTCTGATATGCAGCCAAATTTGAGAACCACAATTTAGCTTGGCCTACCAAATTCGTACTTGTTTAGTCAATTTCAATAATGTAAGTCATATTATGGATGTCAGGAAGGATACCTGCATGTGAATTTCATTAACTTAATAAATCAATAATATATTCTTATTTTCTTTACCCCAACTACAACATGTATTTAAGAATAAAAGGACAGCCCTAGCTGGTTTGGCTCAGTAGATAGAGCATTAGCCTACAGACTGAAGGGATCTGGGTTCAATTCAAGGGCACTGGCCGGGGTTGCAGGCTCAGTCCCCAGTAGGGGGTGTGCAGGAGGCAGCAATCAATAATTCTCTCTCATCATTGATGTTTCTATCTCTCTCTCCCTCTCCCTTCCTCTCTGAAATCAATAAAAATATATTTAAAAAAGAATGAAAGGACAAAACTGAAAATTAAGTATGGGACCGAACCCTATAATTCATTATTTTGAGTTACTTATTCTTCATACTCCTGTTACTGAATTATTGCTTTCTTTGGTCTGATTTCTTTTGTCATGTTGAATGCAAGGTTCTAGAAGGCAAGCCTAATCTCTTTAACTGGTTTTGTTGAGCATTTAACACACATGTACAGTAGCCCCTCCTTATCCAAAGTTTTGTTTTCCATGGTTTTATTTACCCGCTGTCGAACATGGCCAGGAATATTAAATGGAAAATTCCAGAGATAAATAATTGATACTTTATAATTGCATGCCATTCTGAGAAGTGATGAAATCTCTCAAGGTCTTATTTTGCCCTGTCCCACTAGGGAAGTGAATCATCCCTTTGCTCCATGTTTTCAGCTGTAGATATTCCTTGCCCGTTGGTGACTAGCCAGCAGGGTTATAGCTCCACTGTTGCAATATTGCAGTACGTGTGTTCAAGTCACCCTTATCGTACTAATGACCCAAAGTGTAAGAGCAGTGATGCTGGTAATTCAGATGTGCCAAAGAGAGGCCATAAACTGCCTCCTTTAAGTGAAAAGGCGAGTTACAGTGCAGTAAGAAATTTTGAGAGAGAGAGAGACCACATAACTTTTTTAACAGTATATTGTTACAATCTATATTACTAGTTATTGTTGTTAATGTCTTACTGTGTGTAATTTAGAAGTTATTGCAGGTATGTATGTGTAGGAAAAACATAGTCTAAGTAGGGCTTGGGAGTATTAGTGGTTTCAGGCATCCACTGGGGCTCTTGGAATGTATCCCCAGTGGATAAAGAGGGACTGCTGTAGATCTTTCCAGATTTTAATTCAATTATTAATCATTTTTCTGGAGTTCAATTAGACTTTCATAAATAGCTCTGATTGGATTCCCACTAAGGCTGCTGCTCAGAGCCCAGTAGGCATGCAGGGGTACAGGTGAACCTAAGTTTGATATCAGGCCTCTTTTTCAGTTCTCCCTTGGAGAAGTAAAAGAACCATGACATCCCTGCTGAGCAGGCCTTCCAGAGACCGGGCTTCTCCCTTTATTTTATTTTATTTTATTTTATTTTTTATTGTTTAAAGTATTACATATAGTATCACATATGTCTCTTTTTCCCCCATTGACCTCCCTCCGTCCACCCCAGCACATGCCCTCATCTCCCTACTCTCTGTGTCCATTGGTTATGCTTATATGCATGCATTCATATCCTTTGGTTGCTCTCTTACCACCGCCCCCTACCTTCCCACTGAGGTTTGACAGTCTGTTTGATGCTTCTCTGTCTCTGGATCTGTCCTTGTTCATCAGTTTATGTTGTTCATTATATTCCACAAATGAATGAGATCATGTGCTATTTATCCTTCTCTGACTGGCTTATTTCACTTATTATAATGCTCTCCAGTTCCATCCATGCTGTGGCAAATGGTAAGAATTCCTTCTTTTTTACAGAAGCACAGTATTTCATTGTATAGATGTACCACCGTTTTTTAATCCACTCATCTGCTGATGGGCACTTAGGCTGTTTCCAAATCTTAGCTATTGTAAATCGTGCTGCTATGAACATAAGGGTGCATATGTCCTTTCTGATTGGTGTTTCTGGTTTCTTGGGATATATTCCTAGAAGTGGGATTACTGGTCAAATGGCAGTTCCATTTTTAACTTTTTGAGGAAACTCCATACTGTCTTCCACAGAGGCTGCACCAGTCGGCATTCCCACCAGCAGTGCACGAGGGTTCCCTCTTCTCCGCATCCTCACCAGCACTTGTCCTTTGTTGATGACAGCCAGTCTGACAGGTGTGAGATGTTACCTCATTGTTGTTTTGATTTGCATCTCTCGGATGATTGGTGACGTTGAGCATGTTTTCCTATGTCTCTTGGCTTTCTGTATGTCCACTTTGGAGAGGCTTCTATTTAGGTCCTTTGCCCATTTTTTGATTGGGTTGTTTATCTTCCTTTTGTTAAGTTGTATGAGTTCCCTGTAAATGTTGGAGATTAAACCCTTATCAGAGATAACATTGGCAAATATCTTCTCCCATGCAGTGGGCTTTCTCGTTGTTTTGTAGATGCTTTCTTTCGCTGTGCAGAAGCTTTTTATTTTGATGTAGTCCCATTTGTTTATTTTCTTCTTAGTTTCCATTGCCCTAGGCGCTGACTTCTCCCTTTAAAAAGAGTGTCTTTTGAAAGGAAAACTCATGTATTTAACTAGTGACAATAAAATAAAGGAGAAAATGTTGATATTTTGGGAACCAACATACAATGTTTATTTTTTATTATAGTTTAACAAAATTGCCAATACCCTTAAAGAAAGCATTTTCATGAAATTGACATCCTTGGCAGAGAAACAGAGCCAGATTTTCATTTGCAAACAGCTGCCACTAGGGGTCACCATTACAATTGCTAAGCTTTGCCTACCGTTTTGAGCTGTGGCTGCAACTTGCCAAAAATGAAGGGGAAGGTGGGGAAAGGATTAATATCCTTGAAGGGGCTTCTTTTTCTCAGTAATTCAGGGAGGCATTGCTCAGGTACGAAGACAAATATGTCTGTTTTGTGGGTAGGGTGCTCACCTGTGGTAAGAAGGGATTCCATCAACTGTCTTGTCTGTCTAATAGAGAAAACAGTTTCTCATGGTCACAGCTCATCTCCGAGGTCTGCGCCATTCCTCAAAGGGAGTGATCAACATGTGCTTTTCCGCCCTTCTGAATTTTTTTTCAAAAATTTAACTAGGATTTTCTGCAGCATGTTTTTAAATCACTCACTTGTTTTCTTTAGTTTATGAGTACCAAGTCAGTGTCTTATGTTATTAGTCAATACATTGTTTCTGCCTAGAAAATCCTTTCAGCTATTTGCTTCTTACATATTAAATCACTGCCATTGTTGTTACATGAGGGGAATGTAATAAATAAGTATGCCAAAACCCGAGTGCCCTAGAGAGGGAGTCAGTGTAGGACAAAAAGGGCTTTTGGACTGACTACGTGAGGATATGTGTGAGCACATTCTGCAGTACAGACACTCAGGGCAGGAAGTCATGTAGGAGAGGGCGGATGACAGCAGATGGCACTCCTGGCTGCATCTTTAAAACAGTCATCTGAACTATAGGGCAGACTCCACTCACATACACCTCCCCTTTGCATATAAGCCTCCTGACCTTCATTGTTTACTCAGTACATTTCATCCACATGAACTGAACACTTCCACGCTGGGAGCCACAGTGAAAACAATGCAAAAAACAGAACCATTGCCCTCAAGTCCAGCTACCTGAGTTGTGACCTGCGTACCCAAGGGCTCTCACCTCAGAAGTACCTCCATCCCCAGCCGGCTTGACTCAGTGGATAGAGCGCTGGCCTGAAGACTGAAGGGTCCTGGATTCAATTCCGATCAAGGGCACATACCTGGGTTGTGGGCTTGATCCCCAGCAGGGGGCACACAGGAGGCAGCTGATCAATGTTTCTGTCTCACCATTGATGTTTCTCTCTTTCTCTCTGAAATCAATGAAAATATATTAAAAAAGAGAAGTACCTCCACAGCCTCAGTCACTATCTTGAAATTCCTGGTATTTTTGTAAGAGGGGCACCCTGCATTTTCAGTTTGCTTTGGCCTGGCAAAGTATGTAGCTGGTTCTGAGTGTCCTGAATGGGGGAAGCAAAGGAAGTATAATCAGTAATATGATGCTAAAATGTGAAAAGTGGGCTACTACCTATATGAATCAAATATTGTAAAAAGAGTATTATCCTGTCTGCAGGGAAGCGGAGCAAATTTAGAAAGGTTTCATTTGTGTCTCACATATTACCAAGTACCTGCTATGTGCAAGGTACTATGCTAAATGCTTCAGAGGATTCAAAAAAGAATTGGCCATGAACACTGCCATCCATCTCATGTTAACTCAGTGTATGAAAAACATATAGGGCAGAATGGGTTTCATATGATTAAGCAGCACATGTGGCCAGGATGGAATATTAATGTGAATGATCCATCTTTCCTACCTTCATGCTTTCTTTCTTTTTTTAAAGAAAATATATTTTTACTAGAGGCCCGGTGCACGAGATTCATGCACTGGGGGTGGGGGGTTCTTCAGCCTGGCCTGCACCCTCTCACAGTCCAGGACCCCTCAGGGGATATCTGCCTGCTGGCTTAGGCCCAATCCCTCTCGCAGTCTGGGACCCCTCGCTCCTTCCGCCCACCTGCTCGCTGCTCCTTACCACTTGGCTTGCTGCTCCTTAGTGCTGCCATGACCCCGGCTTCTGGCTGAGCAGCTCTTCCCCTGTGGGAGTGCACTGACCACCAGGGAGCAGCTCCTGCATTGAGGTCTGCCCCCTGGTGGTTAGTACGTATCATAGCAACAGGTTGTTCCACTGTTTGGTCAATTTGCATATTAGGGTTTTATTATATAGGAAGGATTGATTTCAGAGAGGCAGGGGGAGGAAGAGATCAAAACATCAATAATGAGAGAGAATCATTGATCAGCCGCCTCCTTCACGCCCCCTCCCCCCACACTGGGGACCGAACCCACAACCCAGGCATGTGCCCTTGACCGGAATCGAACCCGGGCCCCTTCAGTTCACAGGCTGACACTCTATCCATTGAGCCAAATCAGCCAGGGCCATGCTTTCTTTTTCTAATCTATCCCAGGCAGATCTGGTAAAGCCATTTTTTTTGAATACACTCCTTTGATAAATCTCTTATTCAAACCCTTATTCAATCCTTATCCTTCTTCAGATAAAGTCTAGACCCTTAGCATAACTTCAAGATACCTTGCTTCAGTCTTCATTAGGTGAAAACTTAATGCTTTATTATTATCCTACATGATACCTTCTGTGTTGGCCAAAGTGGGCCATCTGAAGTCCTAATGTGTTAGTTATATTTTGCTGTATAACAAATTACCCCCAAATTTAGTAGCTTAAACAAGAAAAAGTTAGCCCTAGCTGGTTTGGTTCAGTGGATAGAACATTGGCTTCTGGACTGAAGGGTCCCTGGTTCAATTCCAGTCAAGGGCACATGCCTGGTTTGTGGGCTCAATCCTCAGTGAGGGGCGTGCAGGAGGTAGCTGATCAATGATTCTCTCCCATCATTGATGTTTCTATCTCTCCCTTCCTCTCTGAAACCAGTAAAATATATATACATATATTCAGATTCAAGAACCATAGACATGTATTTTGGGGACTTCATGCTAACAGGATCCATTAAATACCCATTAATTTAGCCTTTGACATGATATACCAATAAGGCCTTATTTCCTCCATCTGATTCATAAGAATATTATGATAGTTGTCATGCAAACTCAGGGGTGGAGTGAGAAGGAAGGTGCCAAAAGGGGAGAGGGACCTTTGGGATTATGAGCTCTCTGTCTGTCTTTGATCTTGGGTATCTGTCTCCCGCTATTTATCTTTAATGGTTGTCCTAGGACCTGGCCAAAGCTTGTCACCATGGGGCTAAAAGTGAAGGTACATTGTCAAAGGAGAAGGTGACTTTCAAATAATGACCTGAAATTATTACACAGTATCCTGTGACAAATCTCCTGTGGCCCCGCCTCAGTCAGAGCTCTGGAACTGAAGTTAGTTTGGTGTGGAGTAGGATGATGCAATTGCAAGTTTGGAAGGAATTGGGCATGTTGTATAACTCATGTCTGAATTCACTTTATATTTTATTTTATTTGTTAATCCTCACCCCCTGAGGATATTTTTTCATTGATTTTTAGGGAGAGTGGAAGGGAGAGATGAGAGAGAGAGAGAGAAAGAGAGAGAAGAGAGGAGAGAGAAAAGAAGAGAGAAACATCGACGCGAGAGAGACATCAATTGGTTGCCTTCCTCATGCACCTGAGGATCAAACCTGCAACCCAGGTATGTCCCCTTGACCGGGAATTGAACCCACGACCCATTGGTGCAAGGGCCGACATTCCAACCACTGCACAACACTGGCCAGGGCTGAATTCCCTTTAAAAAGTAGCCTCTGTCACATAGTTAAGTCCATACATAAGTTTAGTGACAGGGAAGTTTTACTGTACAGAAGTCCGGCTGTGCATTGAACTGGACTCTATCTTCCTCCAGCTTCTTCTATTGGCCCTTTGGGGGTCATAATGAGAAAATTGAATCTCTCACTAAACAGTTGTTTAAATTTTTCATTCAGTGGGATTCCTAAGCACAAGTCAGCTAGTACATCTCTGCTCTCTTGATGAAATAGGAAAAAGATACAAAGCTTTTCATTTTAAAACCTAGCCCTGCATCGGATGTGACTCTACTGTACATAACTTAGATCCTCTTGCTTCCAAGACTTGTCCCCCCCCCCCCACCATGGTCTAGTTTCAACCTAGCAGCTAGAATTTGTTTATTCATTTTATACATTTTTAGAGTTAACTTTAAAGTATTGAAGTCAGAACATGTCATTTTTCTGCTAAAAATCTATCAGTGTCTCCACATTTCACACAGAATGCAATACAAAGTTCTCAGAAGGGCCCATGAGTCCCTACGTGGTTTGTCCCCTATTACCTCTTTGACCTCTCCTGCTGCATCCACACTGACCACCTTGTTGTTCTTGGAAACACCTCTACATTAGGGTTCTTACTCTATTTTTTAAAAAATATATGCTTTTTATTTATTTCAGAGAGGAAGGGGGAGGGAGAGAGAGATAGAAATATAAATGATGAGAAAGTCCTTGATCAGCTGCCTCCTACACAATCCACATTGGGGATCAAGGCTGAAACCCGGGCATGTGCTCTTGATGGGAATCTAACCTGGTACCCTTCAGTCTGCAGGCCGATGCTCTAGCCACCGACTCAAACCGGCTAGGGCAAGTGTATGTACTTTTAAAATCTGAATTAATCAGGGAATACCCTTTGCAAAGGTAAACAACGTATTTCCCATAAACCACCAGAAAGGAAAATTTTAAGACAAATCACTAACCGGTTCAGAATTCTGATTTATTTGAGGGGTATGTTTATCACAAAGGTGATCCCTCCTCTCATACACAAATACCCCTCATTTATATTCATTCTCTCTCTCTCTCTCTCTCTCTCTCTCTCTCTCCCTCCCTCCCTCCCTCCCTCTCTCCCCAGAAAAACTTGTTCCAATAATAGAAAAGTGAGAAGGGTTGTAGTCTCTGTGGAACTTCCCAAGCAGTTCTCCCCTTGGGCACTTTCTACCCCAGAGATGTTGCCCAGGACCCCTCTGCATTTGGAGATACTCTGAGCTGCATTACCATAATCTGTTTGTGGTTTTGAGGATCTGGGATTTATATTCACTGTTGTAATGCATTCAGTTCTATTTCAAAAACATTTCTAGAACGCCTACCTTGTGCCAATTACTGTGTAGCTATCATTATGAAGATGTACACGAGCCTCCCCTCTTGGGGGCCTCACAACTTATTAGGGGAGATAAAGATGTAAAAGAGAGAAGCAAAGCATAGTATACTATGTGTGCAAGGTGCAGAGATAGCAGGCAGGGAGCAGGCAGGGCACAGGGTCTAAGTGGGAAGGGGAGATGTTCCGGGAAGTCTTCACAGAGCAGCCCTCACTTTTTATTTGTAGAGAATGTGGGTGAGGCTTTGTTTCCATTAGATGGCATTGTAGCCAAGGAGACCAGGAAAACTTGAATTCTGCCTCCACTCAGAATTGGGTAATTCCCTCCTCTGTGAGCTTCCTAAGGAAACCGTGCTCATGAGAAGTAAAAAACAAGAGTCTCAAAAGATTAGAAAACATAAAAGATTATAAAATCTAAGATAGTGGTTGTGCGCTTTGCTCTAATATGGGTATAGCACTTAGGATAGTAAATTTTTCCTACATGTTATTCTTCCTGGGTTCCAGCATTTAGAAATGACCTCATACTTTCTACACTGCCACCTTAATATTGCTGCTCCCTAAATCTCTGTGTCTTGTACATTTAGCTTCTCATAGGATAGCTCCCTTTTCACACATGGTTTTGACTACTTCCCATTAACCAAAGTCTTCCAAATCTAATTCATACCTCTAGCTCTTATTTTTTCCCCCTGAGCTTCTTACTTACATAGCCAACTATCTCCCCTAAGAATTGCATCCAATATCTCTTCACTTCACCTGCACCCTGCCTTGTTATTCCTGTATTTTTTAAAAATATATTTTTATTGATTTCAGAGAGGAAGGGAGAGGGAGAGAGCGATAGGAACATCAATGATGAGAATCATTGATCAGCTGCCTCCTGCACGCCCCACACTGGGAATCAAGCCTGCAACCCCAGGCATGTGCCCAGACCAGGAATCCAAACATGACTTCCTAGTTCATAGGTTGATGCTCAACCACTGAGCCAGGATGGCCGGACTTATTCCTGTATTTTTAAATATTGTATCTATATATATAAAAGCCAAAGCAATGGTCGAACAGTAGCTATGGCATGCACTGACCACCAGGGGGCAGACACTCAATGGAGAAGGTGCCCCGTGGTGATCAGTGCGCTCCCACAGCAGGAGCGCTGCTCAGCTTACCAATGGGCACCAGGCTCATGGCTCCTGGCCCTGGCATCGGGACTGACTGGGCATAAGCCCACGACTGCTTCTCCAGTGCCATGTGAGTAGCAAGGCTGCAATGATGAGCCGAGCGGCAGCTACACGGTCATGAGTGCACCAGTATCGCCCTAAGACGGGCACGCGGAGACTGCAGCGGAGTTGCAGTGAGCCTACCCAGCAGCTGCAGCGGTGGCAGGCTCAGTGGGCCAGGATAAGTGGGAGTGGCCCAGCACCTGGCCTGGGCTCAGGCTCCTTCCCAGCCACCTGCTGTTTTGTGTACTACTTCATGCTGTGCTGTGCTGTGCTGTGCTGTGTGGGATAGATGCGGACAGCGGGCTGGAACCCAAAGAGCTGGTGGGTAAGGCTGGGCTGCGGCAGCGTGGAGATCCACTGATCCCCACAGACCAGGCTGAGGGACCCCACCAGTGCATGAATCTATGCACTGGGCCTCTAGTTAGGATATAATCCAGATACTACCTGGCCCCAGTTCCAGGTCACAAGAATGTGGTAACCAGGAGAACATGCTAAAATAAACCCTATGCCAGAACCTGGAAGGCCATGTAGGGGTCAAGGACAAACAGATACCTGAAAGAAACTCAACCATTTGAATATCAATCACAAAGAGGTAAGAAATGAAGAGAAAGCTTTGTCATAAGCCAGAAAGATGGAGGTCTGGGCAAGTTGAAGGACAACCGAGGAAGGGTTTTACTGACTTAGTTCTAGCTCTAGCATTCATCTTGTGTAGTATACCTGGTGTTTAGCTCCTGTTGTTCAGTAGACAAAATATCACTGTGCTGGGGAAAATGGTGCATGGCCCAACTTGACTTCTATATTATACATCATTCCACTATAAAAGAATACCATACACTGGGTGACTTATACACAACAGAAATTATTTCTCACAGTTCCAAAGTCCAAGATCAAGGTGCCAGCAAATTCAGAGTCTGGTGAGGGACCACTTCCTGATTCATAGATGAACTTTTTGCTATGTCCTCACAGAGTGGTAGGTGTGAGGTACCTGTCTAGGGTCTCTTTTATAAGGGCACTAATCCCATTTATGAGGGCTCTGTCCTCATGACCTAATCACCTCCCAAAGGTCCCCACTGCAAATATCCTCACATTGCGGATACATTATCCTTCGGGAGGATACATTTAGTCCATAGCAAGGTAGCATTCCTATTTGTCTGGTGAGAAAACTGAGGACTAAAGAAGTTACATATCTTGTCCAAAGCCACATAATTAATGTATTTATTAAAATAGAATAGGCTATTATATGGGAAGAATTAACCCTGAAATCTAAACAGTTTAACACAATAGAGGTTTATTGTTCTTACTATGTTCATTCTCAGAATATTACATGTACAGTGTGGGTTAGTGAGGGGCTCTGCTCTGTACAGTGTCTAAGAGAATCAAGATGATGAAGGCTCTGCCACATTGTATCTACATGATCTAGAACATATTTCCATGAAAGCAAATGTTGAAGTAATGGATGAGGCACACTGCTCTTAACTGCTTTCCCATTGGCCAGAACTAGTCATGTGACACCAGTCTAACTGGAAAGGTGGCTGGAAATAAGGGGCTGCAAATAGAATATTTGGTGAGCATTGTCTTTACTAAACTAGTGAGTGTTGGGGCAGATATGTAAACTCAGATTTGTTTAGTTTCAAATCTTATACCATTTTCATACCTAACCCTCTGAAGGGCAGGGTCTCTGGACTCAAGGTCAGGTGTCAGGGAGAGTCTAGGATACTGAATTTCTTTTTTCTAAAAAAAAATATTTTTATTGATTTCAGAGAGGAAGGGAGGAGAGAGATAAGAAGCATCAATGGTGGGAGAGAATCATCGATTGGTTGCCTCCTGCATGCCCCACACCAGGGATTGAGTCTGCAACCGGCATATGCCCTGACCAGGAATCAAACTGTGACCATCTGGTTCATAGGTCGATGCTCAACCACTGAGCAACACCAGCTGGTGGGGATACTGAATTTCACTCAACAGGGCTGCTTGTTAGGATAGACCACCAAGAGAGTCTTACAGGACCAAATTGAATAGATCAAATGGGAGCCATCATACTAGAACACGCACAGCACCACTGAATAGGAGGAAAGCCATGGAAGGAAAGAAGTGGGAAGGTTTCAAGGCAGAGAAAATATAATCAATAGAGATGTCAGAGTATAAAGGCCAGAGTAAACAAGGATTTGGAGACATCAAGCAGCAATCGATACAGAACAAGCAAAGATAGATTGAGAAGTGTGTAGATGAAAAGCAGCTTAAGAACCAAGCAGGGACATAGCCCATGTCCACTGACTGCAGGGCCATAGACCCTCTCAGTGTGCCAACTGTCAAATCCCATGCTAGGCAGAAAGTGTCTGTAAAGTATCAAGATACTGTTTAACAATCCACCGAAGACTATAAATTCCGCCACCAGTGGCTGCATGCCAATGTCATTACTGCCGTGAACTAAGTACGCCAGTTTTGCTTTCACGGTTTCAAGTGCAATCCAAAAATATTAAATTGAAAACTCTGGAAATAAACAATTCATAAGTTTTAGTTTCTCTCTCTCTCTCTCTCTCTCTCTCTCTCTCTCTCTCTCTCTCTCTCTCTCTCCTTTCTCCCATCTGAGATGTGCATCTCCTAAACTCTAAGGGTCCCCATGAGACTTGCAGCCAGGGGAGTAATGGGTAGTGGCAGCTAGTCCCTGGCTAACCCCCGACCCTGTCTCCAAGGCCCCCTTTTCTCTGACTTTCCAATGAGCCAAAGCAGCCCCACCCAGGCTCTCTCCTATTGCTTCTTCTATCCTAAGCCCTTCCTTGTTTCACTGTCCTCAGCTTTAATAAACATCCTTTCAAAAACCAATGATAATTCATGAGTTTTATTTATTTATTTTTCTAAAATATACTTTTATTGATTTCAGAGAGGGAGAGAGAGATAGAAACATCAGTGATGAGGGAGAATCATTGATAGGATGCCTCCTGCATGTCCCCCACTGGGAGTTGAGCCTGCAACCCAGGCATGTGCCCTGACCGGGAATCAAACCGTGACCTCCTGGTTCATAGGTCGATGCTCAACCACTGAGTCACACCAGCTGGGCCATAAGTTTTCAATTGTACACCATTCTGAGAAATGTGATGAAATCTTGAGCCATCCTGCTTTGGTCTGCTTAGGACATGAATCATCCCTTGGTGCTGAGTCTCCATGCTGTATACACTGCCTGCCTATGAGTCACTTGGTAGCTGTCTTGGTTATCAGATTGACTGGGAGTGGTATTACTGTGTTTGTATTCAAGTAACCCTTATTTGACTTAACAGTGTTCCCAAAGTGCAAGAGTGGTGATGCTGGTCATTTGGATTTGGCAGGGAAGCTGTAAAGTGTATGAATGTATGTATATATAGGTAAAAACAGTGAAGGGGTTTGGTACTATCCACAGTTTCAGGCACACAATGGGGGCTCTTGGAACATAACCCTGTGGATAAGGGAGGACTGCCGTATGCTATATGTTTTCAAACCTCCATGCACGTTATCAGAGGGATCCCTTTCCTAGAATGCTTTTTTGCCCCCATTTCCTTTCAGCTAAAATCTTCTCACTATTGTTGAAGCAATAGTACCAGAGAAAGTAGTCAGAACACACAAAAGATGCCTTTTGTTACCATGGCAACCTGGGCTTATTTCTGCACTTACCACCTGATCTTTAAACTACTGATTTTTTGTAGGTAAGAACTTTGTATCCCATTACATAGCATAGATGATGCTCTATAAATATTTGTTGAATGAAGAGAGCTTCAGATTAATGTGTTTAGGTGTCATTTGATAGCGTTCCAGATCAAAGCTATGCATTAATTTAAGAGTGAATATAAACACTAAAATCCACATGTAAAAGATCAAAAGTATCTGGCATAAGTCAAGACTGTAAGTATCAGACTTTTTTGTTTTCTATGGAAAATAATAGCCTTTTTGTGAAATGTTTATTGTTTCTATTATTTTTCATATATCAACCTACTATTAGTGAGAGTTAATATGTTTTTTTTTAACTAAAAAGAAAATATAATATAATAGTGAAGAAAGGTTTAAGCAAGGTCCACTTAAGAGATCACCAATTATTTTAACTGACACTAATAAAGAGAATGGTTCATCAGGTATGAGAGTACCAGAAAACCAAGGTGAGGACCTGGAGGTATACCAGTGGTAGTAACAGCAGGAAACTGTTAATGCTCCTGGGAATGTGGAAACAAAGGAAAGAGGTTGGGATTATTAAAACAGACCTCAGGGCCTGGCTGGCGTGGCTCAGTGGTTGAGGGTTGACCTATGAACCAGGAAGTCACAGTTTGATTCCTGGTCAGGGCACATGCCTGGGTTGCTGGTTCGATCCCCAGTGGGGGGCATGCAGGAGGCAGCCAAACAATGATCCTCTCTCGTCATTGATGTTTCTATCTCTCTCTCTCCCTCCCCATTCCTCTCCAAAATCAATAAAAATATATATGTGTGTATATATATATGTGTACATATATATAGATATATATGTGTGTGTATATATATATATACTCACATAAATATAATATACATATATATCCTATCTAATAAAAGAGAAACATGGTAATTGGCGTACGACCACTACCCTTCCCATTGGCTAATCAGGGCGATATGCAAATTAACTGCCAGCCAAGATGGCGGCCGGCAGCCAGGCAGCTTAAACTGAACATGAGGCTTGCTTGCTTCAGTGACAGAAGACTGCAACGTTCCCCGCCTGCCTTACCGGCCTCTGAGCTTGCAGTTTGAAATATTGTAACAAATATAGAAGCTAAACAAAACCCCAGAAACCAGCTTTCAGCCGGCTGGAATCTCAGAGCTGGAGTTGATACAGAGTTTCGATTATAGAACCTAAACAAACCAGATACCTGCTTTCAGCAGCTGAGGCCTCAGAGCTGGAGCCAGAGCTAAAGCTGGCCCAGAATAAAAAAGAAAAAAGAAAAAAAGGAGCAGTTGGCAGCTTCAGTCCCAGCCTGAAAACAGCCCTCAGCCCCTCACCCAGACTGGCCAGGCACCCCAGTGGGGACCCCCACCCTGAAGGGTGTGTGACCAGCTGCAAACAGCCATCATCCCCTCATCCAGGCTGGCCAGGCACCCCAGTGGGGACCCCCACCCTGATCCAGGACACCCTTCAGGGCAAACCAGCCAGCCCCAACCCGTGCACCAGGCCTCTACCCTATATAGTAAAAGGGTAATATGCCTCCCAGCACCGGGATCAGCGGAGCCGCGAGGCCTCCCAGCACTGGGATCAGCGTGACGGGGGCAGCACCCAAACCCCCTGATCGCCCTGCGGCTCTGTGTGTGACAGGCTGCGGTGCCCCAACCCCCTGATTGGCCCTGCTCTGTGTGTGACAGGGTGCGGCGCCCCAACCCCCCCACCCCACTGGCCCTGCTCTGTGTATGACGGGGTAGAGCCATAACCTCCCCATCGGTCCTGCCCTGAGTGTGACAGTGGCAGCGCCCCAACCCCCTGATCCGCCCTGCTCTGTGTGTGACAGGGGGCAGTGCCCCAACTCCCCTATTGGCCCTACTCTGTGAGTGACAGGGGGGAGCTCCTCAACCCCCTGATGGGCCCTGCTCTGTGCGTGACAGAGGGGAGCTCCCCAACCCCCTGATTGACCCTGATCTGTGCGTGACAGGGGGCAGCGCCCCAACCCCCTGATTGGCCCTGCTCTGTGCGTGACAGGGGGTGGTGCCGCAACCTCCCCATCGACCCTGCCTTGAGTGTGACAGGGGGCGGTGCCCCAACCCCCCAATCGGCCCTACCCTGAGCGTGACTGAGGGTGGCATCGCAACCTCCCAATCTGCCCTGCTCTGTGCATGACAGGGGGCGGCGCCCCAATTCCCCAATAGGCCCTGCTCTGAGCCCGACCAGGGGCTGCACCTAGGGATTGGGCCTGCCCTCTGCCACCAGGGAGCATGCCTAAGCCAGCAGGTCGTTATCTCCCGAGGGTTCCCAGACTGTGAGAGGGCACAGGCTGGGCTGAGGGACCCCCCCCCCCCAGTGCACAAATTTTTGTGCACCGGGCCCCTAATATATATATATATATATATATATATATATATATATATATATATATATATATATATATCTATATCTACTAGGGGCCCGGTGCACGAAATTGGTGCACTGGGTGTGTGTGGGGGGGGAGTGTCCCTCAGCCCAGCCTGCCCCCTCTCACATACTGGGAGCCCTCAGGCGTAGACCCCCATCACCCTCTGATCGCCTGATTGGCCCCTTGCCCAGGCCTGACGCCTCCGCCAGAGGTGTCAGGCTTGGACAGGGGACCCCCATCTCCCCCTGATCACTGGCTCTGGCCCCCGCCCAGGCCTGAGGCCTCTGGCCCAGGAATCATGCCTGGGCAGGGGACCCCCATCTCCCTCTGATTGCTTGCTCCACCCCCCGCCCAAGCCTGACGCCTCTGACCCAGGCTTCAGGCCTTGGCAAGGGGACCATCATATCCCCCCAATCCCCGGCTCCGCCCTCCGCCCAGGCCTGATGCCTCGGCCAGAGGAGTTGACCCTCATCACCCTCCGATCACCAATCACCGGATCGGCCCCTTGACCAGGCCTGAGGCCTCCGGCAGAGGTGTCAGGCCTGGGCAGGGGACCCCCAGCTCCCCGTGGTTGCAGGCTCCGCCCCTGCCCAGGCCTAACGCCTCTGGCCTAGGCGTCCAGCCCGGGCAGCGGTGACCCACAGCTGCAGCGGCCCCGCGATCGTGGGCTTCGCTTTAGGCCCAGGCAAGGGACCCCTAGCTCCCGGGACTGCCAGCTTCGACCATGCCCAGTTCCCATCGCTGGCTCCACCCCTACTTCCTGCTATCACTGGCCAGGGCGGAAAAGGCACCTGATTCTCCGATCATGGCTGGGGGGCAGGGCAAAGGTGGCCCCAGGGCTGCCTTTGCCCTGCCCCCCAGCTCTTAGCTCCCCCCTGGGTTTCCGATCACTGTCAGTGGCAGGGGGCTTCTTCCTGCTTTCCCTTTCGCCTCCCTGCATTGTGCCTACATATGCAAATTAACCGCCATCTTGTTGGCAGTTAACTGCCAATCTTAGTTGGCACTTAATTTGCATATACCCTGATTAGCCAATGAAAATGGTATCGTCGTACGCCAATTACCATTTTTCTCTTTTATTAGATAGGATATATATTTAAAAAACAACAACAACAGACCTTGGAGGAGTCTTGAGGAACTGGGCTCAGAACTATGAAGATGGGGTGCAAGACATCTGATAATACCATCTTTGAGAGGTTGCAATGAAGCTGGTTCTGGGTATGTGAAAAAAACACACACACCTTTAAACTAGAGCTAAATGCTACTGTGTAAAGAATTATTGTTGAGATGACTCAGAAGAACAAGAGACAAACATAGCAAGTCTTTTGTTCTCTTTCATCTTACAAGCTTTCTCTAATGCCCCCTAGTGGTAGAGCCTAACAAGGAGTAGCTGGATTCCTAGCCTCCCAGTCCCAGCATAAGAGAGCAGCATAGATAGGTTTGAAACTCAGAGATAATGTCATAACCGGTATATAAAATAAAAGGAAAACCCACCTACCACCATAAACCATGTTTTAATTTTTGCAGTTTCACTTCTGTATGTGAATTCATCTTTACCTAGTTTCAGCATTATTCTATATTTATTTGATATTAAATAATAATAATATTTCATGTTAATGGTTGCATAACAGTGCGCTGTTTTATGGTACCAGAATTTATTGAATTTCTTAAAATTGGGCATTTATATAGTTTCTAATTTATGGCTACTATAGACTAAACTTTAACATGTTTGCGTACGTATATTTTTTCTTTTTCTTCTATTTAAAATTCCTAGGAGTGGAATTATTATTTTAAAAGATATGAACATCTTTATGTGTTGCTTTATTGCTCTTCAGCAGCAATTTATGCTACCATCAGCAATAAATAAATATACCTGTTTAACCAGTAAATACTGATTTTTAAGCATCCCAGTGAAATCATGGGAAAAACAAAGGTATATATTTTGGAGGCAGTGGTAAAGTAAATTATGGGACAGAAGACATTTAAGGTTTATCTTTTAAAATCTGTGCTCCTGAAACAAGAAATATAACCACAATGTATAGCGGACAGATTTCTTACATTGGTCTTCCTTAGGCTAATTTTTCCTATGAGTTAATTACTTAAGACAGTGGTTCTCAAAGAGTGGTCAGCAGCATTGGCATCATTTGAGAATTTGTCAGAAAAGTAAATTCTTGCCCAGCCAGCATGGCTCAGTGGTTGAGCATGAACCTATGAACCAGAAGGTCACAGTTTGATTCCTGGTCAGGGTACATGCTTGGGTTGCAGGCTCGATCCCCAGTGTGGGGCGTGAAGGAGGCAGCTGATCAATGATTTTCTCTCATCATTGATGTTTCTATCTCTTTCTCCCTCTCCCTTCTTCTCTGAAATCAATAAACTTAAATTAAAAAAGAAAAGAAAAGTAAATTTTTGGCTCCCCCTACAATTAAGTCTACTCTTGATCTACTGAATCAGAAAACAAAAAAATCTCAGGGTGGAGCCCAGCAATCTGTATTGTACAAAGCCTTCCAGAAGATTGTACCTGCTAAAATGGAAGAATTGCTAGCATAAGATGAATTCTGTAGAGATGGCTTATTATTTTACCTCCATTTTACACTTTAAACAGATTTAAAGGACTTTTTCACTTTGTATTGAGAAATAATGAGTAAACTTTTTTAACCCACAGATATTTTAACGTAAAATATTTTTTCCTCAGCTGGAACTTTACAAGTGTCAGCAAAATATTTTAAAAAGTGAAAATATGGAGGTCACAATATTGATTCTGATTTTTACTCTGTGTTTGCAAGTGGACTATTTATTTCCAGTTGTTGTAATTATTTGCAATGGTTCCTGTGATACTAAAGCAAAGAAGTTAAACTAGACTGAGAAGAGAAATGCAAGGTTTACAAATAGTGTCCCAAACACATCAAAGTTAAAGAATGTTAAATTTTAAAAATATAACTACCATATGCTCAAGCAATTTCACTTCTGGGAATTCATTGGAAGAAAAATAAACCACTAACTCGAAAAAATATATGCACCCCCATGTCCAGTGCAGCATCTACACTAATAAAAGAGAAACATGGTAATTGGTGTACGACCGCTACCCTTTTCATTGGCTAATCAGCGAGATATGCAAATTAACTGTCAGCCAAGATGGCGGCCCCGGCAGCCAGGCAGCTTGAAACTAACATGAGGCTTGCTTGCCTCAGTGATGGAAGAAACCAACATTCCCCGCCAGCCACTGCAGGCCTCTGAGCCTGCAGTTTCAAACATTGTAACAAATACCGCTGGACTTCAGCCAGCAGATTCGCAACATTGTATGCAAAGGCCAGAAACCTACTTTCAGGAGTGGAGGCCTAGGAGCTGGAGCCAAGCCTCAAGCTAAAGCTGGGCCAGAATAAAAAAAAAAAGGAAAAAAGGAGCATTTGGGAGTTCAGTCACCCCCAGCCTGAAAACAGCCCTCAGCTCCTCACCCAGACTGACCAGGCACCCCAGTGGGGACCCCCACCCTGAAGGGTGTGTGACCAGCTGCAAACAGCCATCATCCCCTCACCCAGGCTGGCCAGGCACCCCAGTGGGGACCCCCACCCTGATCCAGGACACCCTTCAGGGCAAAGGAGCTGGCACCCACCCATGCACCAGGCCTCTATTCTGTATAGTAAAAGGGTAATATGCCTCCCAGCACCAGGATCAGTGGAGCCGAGAGGCCTCCCGGCACTGGGATCAGCATGACAGGGGGCAGCGCCCAAACACCCTGATCGGCCCTGCTCTGTGTGTGACAGGGGGCGGCACCCCAACCCCCCCTGCCCCCCCATGGGCCCTGCTCTGTGTGTGACGGGGTAGAGCCATAACCTCCCCATAGGCCCTGCCCTGAGTGTGACAGTGGCGGCGCACCAATCCCCGGATTGGCCCTTCTCTGTGGGTGATAGAGGGCGGTGCCCCAACCCACTGATCCGCCCTGCTCTGTGTGTGACAGGGGACGGTGCCCCAACTCTCCCCTATTGGCCCTACTCTGTGAGTGACAGGGGGGAGCTCCTCAACCCCCTGATGGGCCCTGCTCTGTGCATGACAGGGTACGGAGCCCCAACCCCCCTGATGGGCCCTGGTCTGTGTGTGACAGGGGGCAGTGCCCCAACCGCCGGATTGGCCCTGCTCTGTGCATGACAGGGGGTCGCGCCGCAACCTCCCCATCGACCCTGCCTTGAGTGTGACAGGGGGTGGTGCCCCACCCCCCCAATCAGCCCTGCTCTGAGCCTGACCAGGGGTTGCACCTAGGGATTGGGCCTGCCCTCTGCCACCTGGGAGCAGGCCTAAGCCAGCAGGTCGTTATCTCTCAAGGGGTCCCAGACTGCTAGAGGGCACAGGCCGGGCTGAGGGACCCCCCTTCCCCCCGAGTGCACAAATTTTTGTGCACCGGGCCTCTAGTTATTTATAATAGCCAAGATATGGAAGCAACTCAAGTGTCCATCAATAGATGAATGGATAAAGAAGATGTGGTATATATACACAATAGAAAATTACTCAGCCATAAAAAGGAATTAAATCTTGCCATTTGCAACAACATGAATGGGCCTTGAGGTCATTATGCTAAGTGAAATAAGTCAGACAGAGAAAGACAAATACTGTATGATCTCATTTATCTGTGGGACCTAAAAAGAAAACCCAAAGCCAAGCTTAGAGATACAGAGAATAGATTGGTGGTTGCCAGAGTAGGGGGATGGGAGTGGGTAAAATGGATAAAGGGTATCAAAAGGTACAAATTTTGTTATAAAATAAACTCGAGGCCCAGTGCCCAACATTTGTGCTCAGGAAAGGGAGGAAGGTCCCTCAGTCCAGCCTGCACCCTTTCACAGTCCGGGACTCCTCAGGGGATATCCACCTGCTGGCTTAGGCCCACTCCTAGAGGGGTCCTTAGTGCTGCTGTGGAGGCGGGAGAGGCACCCGCCACCGCCGCTGTGCTCGCCAGCCATGAGCCTGGCTTCTGGCTGAGCAGCGCTCCCCCTGTGGGAGTGCACTGACCACCCCCTGGTGGTCAGTGATAGCGACCAGTTTTTCTGCCATTTACTCAATTTGCATATTAGGGTTTTATTATATAGGATAAGTCATGGGGGTGAAGTGTACAGTATGGGGACTTAGTTAATAGTACTGTATTTCATATTTGAAAGGTGCTGAGAAAGAATAACTTCAAAGTTCTCTTTACAAGAAAAAAATTGTAAGTAAGTGTGATAACAGGTGTTAACTAGACTTCTTGTGGTGATAATTTCACAATATACTCTATAATTATTGAATCATTATGTTGTACACCTAAAAATAACATATGCCAATTATATTTCAATTAAAAAGGGGTTCATGTATGTTTAAAAGTCTTAAGCACAATGCAAAGACCATTTATCAATAAATGTCAATATTACTATTGCTATTACTATTAATATTTTCTTTAAAGTACTTAACATGTTGGAAATCTAAAAGGCACTGAATAAATGCATATTGCCTAATATCTTCAGGTTATTTAGCCAATTAGTCCACATCTATAATAAAAAAAAGTTAAACAAGGTAAATATTTAAGCAATTCAAGCCCAAATAGATAGTTTCACCTTACATATAAAAATGTTTTAGGAATATGTATCTTGGCACTTAATCTAGGTAATTGTACTTGTTTATGACTTCCTCGAACATAGAGAACAACTGATTGACAGTGCATTGGAAGATTTAGAGGACAAATAAAAGGGTCACATAGTATTGGAAGAATAAAGTCAAAATATAAAAAATTACAAAATGCTTCAGACAAACAGATGTTGCCAATCAAGAATATTACAGCATTATAAAAGTGATTATATTATCACCAAGATGATAATATAGCAATAATAATAATAGCTTTCTATATACAATACTATATTTCATCCTTTCATTATAATAGATAAATCTTACAAGTTATCTGAAATCTAGCTACCCTACCCCTTCATTTTACAGATGAGTAAGCTAAGTCTAAGAAAGGTGAAATGATTTGGCTACAAATAGCTATAATGTGAAGTATGATGAATTAAGACAGAATCAAACCAAGAAATTTAGAAGTTCAGAGGAGGAATAAATTATTTCTGATGTAGATGATCAATGAAACTTCACTGAGGTGGTGACATATAATAATTTCAATAGGCAGAACAAAAGAGTGGACCATTTCAGAGAAAGGGAGAGAATAGAATAAGCAAAATAAGGGACCTGGTTGACTGGAGCATAAGTTGCATTAAAAGGATAATGAATGATAAGACTGGAATAGAAGTTTGAAGCAAAAAACTGTTTTAAAGTAATTACATCTTGATTTGCATAAAACTTTAATATTTCCAAGCTTTCCATATTCATTGTATTAGGACTTCTGATTTCAAGCAACAAAAATAAGACTCAACCAGTTAAAAAGGAGAAATTTTTGGATCACATGGACAAAGCATTGGAAGTTGGAGGTCAAGCCAGGATACAGGGGTTATTTGATCAAGGACTCGCTCCATTTCCTTTCTCTACTTTTCTACCTCCTCCTTCCATACAGCCAGGAATCTGGCTGGCGAAAAGTCCTTGGCTCAAAAGATGATGATGGTGATGATGTTATAACAATTGCAGCTGACTTTTAGTAACTATTTAGTATGTTTTAGGTACTATACCAAATGCTTTACATGTAACTGATATGATTATGTATTATTTATTATATATAATTTAAATGTAAGAATACTGAGTCTAATAGGGCTTAAGTAATTTAAACAAGTCACACAATGGGAATGTGGCAAGACCAGGATTCAAACTCAGGGAGTCTGACTTCAGAGTTCATGCTGTAGATCATTGGGTGATACTGGGCTAGTCAAGAGTAGCCAAAAGGACTTTTTCTTAAGAGTTGGAGATTTCTATTTGAACCAGATAGAGCACAGAAAGGAGTATTTGCTAGGAGACATAGTGTGTTGTTTTGAGCAAAGAATAAAATATAAAGTGTTAAAAGATAAACTGAGGTGTATTAAAATTTTTAAGAGTTTATTTGAGCAGAAATGGATTCAAATTGGGCAGTATCCAATCTAGCAGATCGAAAAGAGCTTCAAGGAGCTGTATAAAATGAAAGACTTTTATAGGCAGAAGAAAGCAGGCACAAGGATGTCATACCAGGTAAAAAAGTAAATTGGTCATGGCAAGGTCACTTTCGTTTAAGAGATGGTAGGGGTCTCTCAGGCAGATGACCTAACTAGTGCTGATCAAGTGATTCCTGATTTACTGGTGTAAAATTCTGGGAGAGCTGAAACTGTAATAAAGACTCAGTTTGGTGCCATAGACTTTAGCATAAGTAACTCCATTTTGGGCCTGTTGTCTTTTTTTCTTTCTTTCTTTCTAAAAAGAACACCAAATCTAACTTGGGCAATTAATGCTCACTGTGAGGGCTGTTCACTAGCCACATTTCACAGGTTTAGGAAGTTGAAGTAACTTGCCTCAGATAATCCAGCAATTCAGTAGCAGAGTTGGAATTAGAATGAGATCTTTTGACTCAGAGAAGAGTGCTGTTTTCATTATAAAGTTATATACATTTCTATTCATCCCATTCCATTATTTGTTGAATTAACTTGTATTTCCACGTTAATTCTGGCTGTAATTATGAGCTTTTTGCCTTGGTTGGATAAAACCTATGTCAACTCTTCTCCCTTTTCCCTTCAATCCACCCAGCTCATTCTCACTCTTAGACAAACTAAGGGGCAGCATCTTCTAGGGCCTTGTTGTGCTTGGTGAACACCCCCATCATAGCAAGTATCTTATTCGATGTGTTTATCAGTTTGTATGCCTCCCAACCAGAATATAAATATGGTAAGAACAGAACCCTACTTGTATACACAGACAAATCTAATATGAATCACAATAAGATTGTAACATATACTTGAATAGTTAAATTGTTTGAGAGTATTCATTTATTCATGTCACAAATATTTATTGAACAACTCTCCTGAATGACATTGTGAGAACATAATTGAAAATAAGAGACTCTGGCCTCAAGGGATCCACTGTCTTAATAGAAGAGAAAAGTTGTAGGTCATAAATAACTATAATACAAGGTAAAAATTTCGACCTAGAGTAAAAACAGTCCTTTCGACAATAAAACCCTTCCCTCTGCTCAATGTCAGCAAATGACTATAGCAAATGCAACTCAGGCCTGCCTCGCTGAAATAGATTTCTATTAAAGTGGATCAGACAGAGTGGAAATTTCATTCAGTCTCCAGTGCCATGACTTAAATGGGCCTTCAGTCACCAGGTTATTGCTCTCTGTTGCTAATGTTAGTTGATTTACCTTTGTAAGTAGACATTTGTACTAGCCTAGCAAATCCACTTTAGGAATATAATATGTACCGTACTGGGTTAAT